>NW_027501539.1:0-57330 GCF_021521415.1 Bidens hawaiensis | reverse complement strand
ATATCCCCGACTTGTTCAAGATTGGTGCAGATTAGATGATTAGACGATGCATACCTGAGGAGGATGTCATATCCATGTTGGACCACGCTCATTCTTCCGCGTGTGGGGGTCACTTTAGTGGCCAGAAAACTTCTAGAAAAGTCATTACGAGTGGCATCACTGTTTAAGCATGCTCACGAGTTCGCAACACACTGTTTAAAGTGTCAACAACTCAGGAGCATTTCTAAGATGGATGAGATGACCTTGAACCCGATCCTTATAGTTGATATTTTTGATGTTTGGGGTATCGATTTCATAGGCCCCATTCCCGAATTCACACGGTAAATTATACATCGTGGAATATTCGACTCCTTGTATACAATTTATGGTTCAACTACAACCTCAATAATGACTTTCTCAACACAGACTTTGTTACTTTAAATATGTGGTTCGTGAGTTGAAGATTTAACACAGAGTTTTTCTATGTCATTTTATTTCGATTTCTCCATATAAATGACTGGTTCAATTACAACTTCTTCCTTTCCTGCAAATGGATTTTGGGAATAGTCATTATGGAATGGTGGAGGAATCTCATAAAATCCTAAGCCATTTTTAGAACCCTTTTGTTTACCAGATACTTCAATAATTTCATTCAAAAAAGGAAGAATTTCTAAACTTGTCTAATTTGCTTTTCAATTCTAGACCTTCATTTTCAAACTCGGTTATTTTAGTTCTTTGTTTGAGAATTTCTTGAAATTGTTTTTCATTAATGGTCATTTTTACTAAAAGTTCTGCTTTCAGATCATGATTACTTACAGACAATTCTTCAATCGTATACTAAGATTTCTTTTGTGACTATAATGATTGTCTATATGTATCCTTGATCAAAGCAAGCTTTTTAAGTAGTGAATCATTTTGAGCATTAATTAAATCAATTTTTGACTTAAATGTTTCACAATTAGAACAAGACACATTTTCTAATAATTTAACAGAAGCAGATGAAGAACTGACCTCGTCAATTTTTGCCATGCAAGCAAAAGGTAGTCGGTTTCATGTTGCAAGAGACATATGAATCTAATTCAGTTTCAACTTCACTTTCAGAAGACAATCCCACTCCACCTGCATCTTGAAAATATTCCACTTGATCAAACATTACAAGAATTGGCTTGATTATTATTGCCTAACAACCGTTGATTCCAATCAATTCCTTCAACTTTGAGTAAAGCTTGTGATCCCACAACCTTGAAGAATCTCCCCCAGACGATTTATCTTTCACCTGATAAAAGTCTTTCCTGAACTTCTGTCTTGAGAACGGGGACCATTGTATTCTTTATTTGGCTTATCGCATTCCTTAGCAAAATGACCAAACTCTTGGCAATTGTAACATTTTACCTTCAATTTATCAAAACCAAGTCGTTTGTTCAAAGATGGTAAGTCTTTCTTCACTTTTCATACATTCATAGCCATGTTCCATTTGAGATTCATTAACTCAAGATCATCAGGATCAATCATCGTAATCTTCATCAGTCAATTCGCTTGTAGCAATATGATGTGAATTATCTAAGTACTAACACTTGAAAATCCTCACAAACAAAAGTGATTAACTTCGTGCCGGTGGCGTGTAGATAGTACTATCGGTTTGACAAACCCAACTAATAGGGCCGAGTGGTATGCCGGAACATGTTAACTCAGTTGCACATTGTCATTTAAACTTATTACATTCTGCTATGTGGTGTTAGACATAGTACATACTTGGGGAAAAGTGGTTGTTAAAGTTAATGCTCCAAGGTTTGAAAAAGTATTGTTAGAGTTCCTCAAGTTATCACGTACCAACGTGAAAACTCTGAGGAAGTTGCTATGAAACCTGTTGAACTATATGACGATGCTGATTTTGAAAAGGTTGAAGAGGATGACAAGGCACTTTCTACTTTAACCATGACACTCTCACCTGAGATTTCCTTGGGATTTAGAGAATTACAGTGTAGAGGGTAATGAGGACATGAGGAGAAGGCGTCAAGATCTCTTGCGACAGAAATTGAACATGTTCAATCATGTTCTGGGAGAGTCATTGGAAACTCATATGCATAGGTTCATAACCCTTGTGACTGAGATGAGATCTGCAAATATCAATCTAACAGCCGCTGAAACAAACAATAACTATATGATGATGGTGATTTTGAAAAGGTTGAAGAGGATGACAAGGCGCTTTCTACTTTAACCATGACACTCTCACATGAGATTTCCTTGGGATTTAGAGAATTACAGTGTAGAGGGTAATGAGGACATGAGGAGAAGTCGTCAAGATCTCTTACGACAGAAGTTGAACATGTTCAATCACGTTCTGGGAGAGTCATTGGAAACTCATATGCATAGGTTCATAACCCTTGTGACTGAGATGAGATCTGAAAAATATCAATCTAACAGCCACTGAAACAAACAATAGATAAATTCCCTGCCTCAAAGTTGGGATATGAATGTCACAGTGATTAAGAAGACGAAAGATCTCAACAGGCTAAGTCTGTCAAAAGTTATAGCAATCAACAAGGCTTGTGACATGGATGACAAGCAGCATGCCACAAACCATGCAAACTCTTACAATGCAGAGCTGGCTACAGTGCTTCTTCCAATAATGCACTCATTTCACAAGACAGCTTCTAAATGTTCAAAGCTACTCAAGGGTAACATAATCAGCAGTATCAACCTCAGAACAACTTCTCCATGTTTAAATATGCTCAAGGTTAATGCTCACAAGCTCCACCGCAACCAGCGAATTTTATTATTGTTTAATTCATGGTTACAGTCGCGACCAAAATGCTATACGGTCATAACCACTAGCTGTAAACGAGCTCAAATATTAAATTGTTTTGTGCAAGTATATCTCACAAGGAGAGGGTTCATATAGAGCGGGCCATTAGGGCTAACACTGTCGAGCTGCTACTCATCGTTTGGAGCTCAGGCTGCACGGCCACCACCATATCAACCAGCAATGAGGATTAGTTATTCCAGTGATAAGGCGCCACCTCGTCCGAGGGATGCTCCAAAGCCCATTCGGGTCATAGCACAACATACATTGTTACATTTCACCATCATACAGAGGAGGCAGACTGGTGCGCTAGGTTCGTATCTATACCATTGTATCAGCACCAGTCCATTCTAGAGATGAGCGTATTTGGGGGCATTACATAGCTCGAATGGCATTCTCTTAAATGCGAATGTGCCATACAGGCACATAAATGTAGTCTTCTCCTGATCTTCAGGATGAATAGCTATTTGGTTATACCCGAAATACCCGTCTTAAAAGTAATAAAATTTTTTACCAGATAGCTTTTCAACAAGTAGATCGTTAAACGGAAAAAGAAAGTGATCTTTCGATGTTGCTAGATTCAGTTTTCTATAATCAATACAAATACGCCACCCGATTTCCAGCTGGGTGGCGACCTCTTACCTGAGTCGTCCTTGAAGACTTGGATGCCCGCTTTTTTCGGTATTGTATGCGTCGGGCTTACCCATGTGCTGTCAGAGAATGTAAAAACAATCCCAGCGTTTAGCCACTTCAGCCCTTATTTCTTCACCACTTCCCGCATGTTCAGGTTCAACCTCCACTGAGCATCGTGGTGCGCATTTGACGTCCAGATCTGTTAAGATTTTGTGCATCACAAATGAAGGACTAATTCCCTTCAAATCCACTATCGTCCACCTGATTGCTTCCTTATTTGCAATCAGCACCACCATCAAAGCACTTTCCCGTTCAACAGATAAATTAGAAGCTATGATAACATGTAAAGTTTCATTCTTACCAAGGAAAGAATATTTTAAATGCTTTGGGAGTTCCTTCAGCTCGACTTTTGGTGCCTCCTGTAGTGACGGTTTTAACCTGATATCTATTTTTTCAGGAAGTTATTCCACCTGAACTGACCATGGTGGATAGTCTCCTCGCATAGCTGCAACCTCCAGCTGTCTCTCCTCCTCTTCCAGCAACTTATCTGTTTTTACCTGTAACCTGTCGGGAAAAAAAACACGTCCCCCTTATGCCATCCGTGCTGACGAAATAGTCGTATAGCGGAATGCACTAGTCAATGACATCAACCATGAAGCACTCGTCATCGACCAGAGAATTAATTCCATGTGTGAAAACATTAGTCCTCAACTTACGGTTACCAAATGTCATGTCAACAGTACCATTTCTACAATTAATGTTGCCATTTGCGGTGGCCAAAAATGGCCTCCCGAGCATAACCGTGGGTTGTTTGGTCCTTTCTCCCGAAACATAATCGAGGACCAAATAGTCAACTGGAAAGTAAAAATATTCCACCTTGACGATAACGTCAGCCAGATTCCCCCAAGGAAGTTTCGGTGTTTGGTCAGCTAAAACAACCATGGTGGCTGCTGCCCGAAGTGGACCGAATTCGTACTGATCATATAGACTTACCAAGAGAATGCTGATTCTAGCCCCAAGGTCTAGAAGCGTCCATGTCATTTTAAAATCACCCACTTGAATGGTATAATGGGCGTTCCCGGATCTTGTAACTTGGGTGGAAGACCACCCGAAAGGATTGCACTCACATTATCGGTAAAATCAATATGTTTGGGAATCTCATGAAATCCAAGCAATCAGTATTAAAACTCAATCTTATTTTCTTGTGGGATCAGCACTAGCATTCATACTTCATAATATTAGAACTTGTTTGCATGATTACATTAACCACATACTCCTCGTGTTTAACACCCTACTTACCCTAGCTTGCTTAGGTGATTAGGAACTTGATTTAATTGTTTTTGACTAGATAGAGACAGTCTAGCATCAAAATGGTGCCGTTGCCAAGGAGTTAGTGCGCTTAGTGTTTTTCGTGTTATTTGATTTTCTTGATTATTTTAGTTTAAGTTTAGTTTTAGTTTTTAATTTTTAGTTTTTAGTTATAGTTTGAATTTTATTTTTCCATTTTACGCGGGGTTGTGTTGTTTGTTCAGCCGTGCAGGTAGCATGCTTATGCACACCCGCCACTCGGGAAGACAGTCATCGCTTATTTTTTAGCCCGAAATTGAGACGTTAACTCGGCAGAACCTAGCTCAGAACAGAACATCAGAAATGGAAAGTCAACACTAGAACCCAAACCAAAGCCCAACCCAAAATCAAAAACAGAACCAAGACCCGAACCCACTCCCAGAAAATAACGTTTTTAACCCAGACTTCCAAATCGAAAATGACCAACTTCCACCAATAAGTTCCAACCAGCAAAACAACCCGAACAACTCAGCTCGCTTTTCTAGAACCCAAAACGCAATGTTCCGACTAATTTTGATGAGGATCATGTCAGTATCCATACAGAAGATGAATAATAAGGGGAAGAGAATGATGTGGGTCAGGGTGTTGAAGGTAATAACGAGGCAAATTAGCGAGTTTGACGGAATGAGGGGTTTGAGCCAATAAATGAGGGAAATAACGATTGAGATGAGGAGGTGGATGCACTGGTGAATCAGAGACAGGGTGTTGTTGTTAATAGAAATAGGGGAAGAAAAGATATTGGGCGAAACATGTTTAACAGAGCAGAATGGGTCGATAGAGTCCGGGGTATTCAGGTTAACACCGTGATGCGAAAGAAGAATTGTGTAGCCCCAGTTCAGGGTGTTAGCAGTCGGTTCAGACCGGATATTTCAGACGAAGCATCCCCGATTGTTCCCCAAGTGCCGAGTACCGGGACAACAGACATTTAAGTCCCGACCATCATACATTAAAATCGTGCCGTATTTCCACGAGATGGTTTCCGAGGACCCGTATTCACATTTATCCAATTTTTCAGCTATTTACGGGTCGATTGGTGACGGTACGTTTGATCAAGACGAGGTTCGATTGCGGTTATTCTAGTTTTCACTAAAAGACAAAGAGAAACACTTGTTTAACTCTCTAGCAATGCACAGTTTTGCTAATTGGACCGAGATGCAACAAGTTTTCCTCAATGATATTACCCACAGTCGAAGACAAACGAGGCCCGAATGGAAATTCACCACTTTTCACAATTATCAGGCGAACTGTTTCACGAGGCATTCACCAAATTCAAAGAGAAGATCTGAAAATTGTACGTTGAAAAAATGACATAAATAGTTATGATTAATTAAATAATTCATGAGGCATTAAAAATGATACAAAGTCTTACACGTTGAAAAAAATTATACGCAGGACAGGACACATGTATGCTCAAAATTTTCTAACTTTGAGTGTAAACTGTTGTATTTTTCGATGGCAAGAGTTGCTAGAGATACAGATCCAAAACACAACATAGTTGCATATTTGAACGATGATGATCCAATAGTCAAACACTTCAAAGAGATGATCTCGTTTCTAAAATGTTCACGAATTTTAAAAACTATTATGGAGATGTGTGATCCACACAGAAATTTTATTGAAGAATTCTGGAAGAACGTACGGGATGCCGGAAGTGAAATCAAGTCAACCATGCAAGGGAAAGAAATTGTTGTTTCTGAGAAGGTCATCCGAAAGGTGCTAGAATTTGAAGAGTTAAAGTTTGATCCAATTACACTAGATGAAAGGTTGGGAAGGGATGCACGCTAAGAATGGGTTATCAAGAAGATGTGAGTACTATTTCTTACAAGAAGACTAGATTGTCAAGACTATACAAGTTCTTGGTGCATGTTATTGTACATTGCACGGGTCATAGAAAAGGTGGATATGAAGAGGTTTTGCATTATCATATGGGGATTATGACCACTTTATGTTTAAATATGAGATACAATTTCTCAAAAATGATTTTGAAGAATCTAAAACAAAATTTTGGGAAAGGGAAGTGGTTGATGTACCCAAGGTTCCTACAAATGATAAATGAATATCAGTTTCCATAAGTTAGAAAGAAAGGTGATGAGATTTTTCTTCATCACATGGAAGGAAATAATTGTGCAAAGTAAGGGATGAAAGATAATGAAATTCCTGAGGGGCTGTTTGGTTTGTAGAATGTTTATGATGGAATTGGAATGTTTTGATGGAATTGAAATTTAATGGAATTGGAATTAATTCAATCCAATTGGTAAACATGTTTGGTTGGAAAATCTATAAAAGAAAATTGAAATGCTAAAAACCAAAATGACAAATTCACCCCATATTAACCTCATTTCTTCAAACTTCATTCTGGAAGTTCATCATTGACAAAGGAAAAACTTATAGCAAATTGATGTTTCTAGAAAGAAAATTAAAACTCGTCCACATGTTTTAACATTGAAAATAAATTGATTAAACTTTTTTTTGTTTAATTTATTACTTTACTGAATACTAAATTTCTTCACATCTATATGTCAATTTATTCAACATCCAACGTCGATTTTCTATCCTTCATGACGTAATTTCAAATTTTTTTTTTTGAGTTTCGAATTGATTTTTGAAAGAGATTCTTGAAAAAAAGATTCTGTCATTGATTATAATGGTTCTAATAGAAATATAATCAGTGATTATCACATTTCACTTTTGACATCCACTAGAACTTTGGTTCTGTGAAATCGAGGAGCCATGAAATTGGATTTTGGAATTTAACTATTTGTTGATGGATGGAAGAAGAACGAGTTTGGAGATAACAATTTACATATACATATATACTTGAAATATATATGTTGGACCCCAGTTCCGGCTCGTCATCACTAACGAGAGTCTCATCAATTTCTTCCACCACCCCCTCAACTAATGGTGGTGGAACTCCCAACTTTGTTATCATACTTTTTCCCATTTCTTAAAATACTTACCTGGTTAACATGCTTTTTCGAACTCGAGCTGTAGTGGTTCGGGTTGACCGTGGTATCACTCGGGAGTTGACCCGCACTCTTATGCAACTTTGTCATATCTTCTGCGAGCTGACCAATCTGCTTTGACATTGCCTCCACTGATTTATCTCATAACTCAAACTGTTTCTTTGTATCAACCTGATTATATATCACAGTCTTTAGCAACGCAACCAACTTTAAGTGAACCGACTCATCTGCATTTCCCGAGGACCCTTTCTGCTGGTCCTGATTCTGACTACCCGATGAATTACCACCCTGGTTACCGTCTCTATTATACCCCTGATTTTGATTATAAGAACCATGTTGCTGATAATTGCGTTGGCGATAATTTCCCTGTTAACTGTTCTGGCTCGATCCCTGAAAGTTTTGGGTTTAACTGAGTAGCCGCATTCCTGTATCAAAAGTTCCGGTGATTCCTCAGGCCCGGGTGATAAGTGTTTGAATTGAACCCTTGGAGTCCCTGTAAGCATAATTAACCTCTTAGGGCAATTTTCTGACAAAAGAGTTTCATTTTGACCTTGAAAAGGTCTGAGTATGATAAATGTAGCAAGCTTTGATGAGTTCTGAACTTTCTATCAAACTTAGTTATTTTATAGGACTTTTAGGTCATCCTAAAAAGCTTTATTATTGATTATGATATTTCGAGCAAGTTTTGATGTTTGTAAACTATTCTAGCCAACTTAGCTATTTTATAGATTATTTAGGTCGTTCTAGCAAGCTTGATGGATGAATATGTGATCACTAGCAAGCTTTGATATTTTTAGGCAATTCTAGCAAACTGTTTGGAAGCTTAACAAAATATATTCTCAAAGATTACTAGCAAGCTTTGATATACTAACCACTCTGCAGTCAGGTGCCTTATGGACAGGAAGGATGCAAATCTGAGGCTAATCAAATGGGTTTTGTTATGTCAGAAATTTAATCTAGAGATTCGGGACAAGAAAGGAAGTGAAAATGTTGTTGCAGATCATTTGTCCCGAATTATGGTGGAAGATGGAGACAAGGACGGGCCCATTAACGTGTATTTCCCGAATGAACATATTTTGGCAATCTCACAAAACCACTAGTTTGCTCATATTGTTAATTTCAAAGTTTCATGTGAGATACCGGAGCATTGGCCAAGGAGGAAGAAGAAGCACTTAATGTCCCAAGCTAAACAGTACATTTGGGATGACCCAGACTTGTTCAAGATTGGTGCCGATCAGATGATTAGACGATGCATACCCGAGGAGGATGTCATATCCATGTTGGAACACGCGCATTTTTCCGCATGTGGGGGTCACTTTAGTGGCCAGAAAATAATTAGAAAAGTCCTTACGAGTGGCTTCTTTTGGCCATCATTGTTTAAACTCACCAGTTCGCAACACACTATTTAAAGTGTCAACAACTCGGGAGAATTTCTAAGATGGATGAGATTCCCTTGAACCCGATCCGTATAGTTGATATTTTTGATGTTTAGGGGATCGATTTCATAGGCCCATTCCCGAATTCACATGGTAATTTATACATCCTAGTGGCTGTAAACTATGTCTCTAAATGGGTTGAGGCGATAGCCGATAGCCACTAGGAAGAATGATCACACAGTCGTTTATAATTTGTGCACAAAATATATTTTTGGTGGTTTTTGAAGATTTGGAGTCCCCCGAACCATCATATGTGATGGGGGATCTCATTTTAAAAACTTTAAGTTTGGGAAATTGCTTAAGCGATACGGTGTTGATCATAGAATTGCAACACCTTACCATCCACAAACGAGTGGATAATTTGAAGTGTCTAATCGGCAAAAGTAAAAGCTTCCTTAAAAGGTTTTACAAAACTGTTTGGACGGATCACAAGGATTGGTCAACCAAGTTGACCGATGCTTTATGGGCTTACCGAACAGCTTATAAAACGCCGATTAGAACCACCCCTTATAGACTTGTGTGTGGAAAGGATTGTCACTTACCAGTAGAGATTGCACGAAGAGCATATTGGAATACTAAACATGTTAATATGAATGATGTTGATACATGTAAGGCAAGGAATTTGGCATTGAGTTAAATTAAAGAGTTAAGGGACGAAGCTTATGATTGTGCATCCGCTTATAAGTCAAAAATGAAGAAAGTCCACGATGCTAATATTCGATTGAAGAAATTTGAAGTTGGAAAAAAGGTTTGGTTATACAACACAAGAATGAAGCTCTTCCCGGGTAAATTGAAAAGTAAGTGGACGGCCCAGTATTTGGTAGTTGGAGTTGGAAATCATGGTCAATTTGAGATTGAAGATTTTTACGACCATTTGAGACAAGTGGTGAATGGCTATAGATTGAAGCCATATTTGCAAATGAAGGAGATTCATAACATGGACAAGAAATCAATGAGTTTCATGGTGACCTCACCAGTTTATGGAGGAAATTGAGTGTTCAAGGCATTGTCGAGCTATAGACACAAAATTCAGCACTTACCGGAGGCAACAGGGTCTTTCCAATTTGATTTCAGTTTATTGAGTCATGTATTGATCGTTGTGTTGAATTTTTGCAGGAAACATCAAGTGTGGGGAAGCTTGTTGGTGGACTTGCATTTTCATGAAGTTTGGTAATAGTTTAGTC
The DNA here is from genome assembly GCF_021521415.1 of Bidens hawaiensis. Lineage (NCBI taxonomy): Eukaryota > Viridiplantae > Streptophyta > Magnoliopsida > Asterales > Asteraceae > Bidens > Bidens hawaiensis. The sequence goes on along the minus strand of NW_027501539.1, from coordinate 46,982 downwards.
AGTTACACGTCTTTCCAGGTACATAAAGTATGTTTTGAGTTTGGAAACGTGTTCAGAGTGATGTTGGGATGCCGAAAAGGGGTCGGTCAGAAAATGTCCAGACCCTAATTCGTGTGAAACATTCTGTGGAAAAGGACCCATCGCGATACGCTATGTCCTGTTCCACATTGCCATCGCGTATCGCGATGGTAATCATAAATATTTTAAAAAAGACGTAATCTCGATACGCAATGACTTCCCATGTTAACTCCATCGCGTATCGCGATGCTTTTTGGTATCCCAGGCATAGGTGATGTCATCGTGATATGCGATAACGTCCTATTATACCCCATCGCATATCGCGATGGGGCAAAACCCTATTTGAAATTGATTTGGGTCGCGATACGCGATGTTCCTTCACGCGATGGGTCGTGGATATCCAAAAAAAATATAATATATATGCAACCCACTGTCTTCCTCATATCATCATCACCACCATCACCGTCGTACCAGTCCACCACCACCATTCATCATCACCACATCGCCTTCCACCACGTCGTTCACCGTCATCATCCACCACCATCACCCGTCCATCTCCAGTCACCGTCACCATCACCACCAGTCACTTAGCACCACCCGCTACACCACCTTCATTGTACTATGCCGCACCACCACAATCACCGTCTCCATCCACTACCACACTATCCACCATCTCCAACCACCACTCCAGTCACCATAACCACCGTCGTTTACAACCAGTAGTCGTCATCATCATCCACCACTATTACCGTATTTCACCTCTGTTATTGGTTAATTTTCATTCAGACATCGAGTTAAGATTCATGTTAAATATTTTATTGTTTTATTAATGTCGAGATTTGAATTGATATGGTTCGGCTGGGTTGGAATTTGAGATTAATTGTTGTTTGGATATTTGGGGTACTTTTCGGGTGGTTAGTATCGGGCTTGGGTGTGGTTGGTTGTAGTAAGTCTTGGAGGATTTGATTATTTTATAGCTGCCGGGTTTATAGGTCGGGCTGTCAGTTTGATTACACGGGAGTGTCGGTTATGCCAAATATAGGGGTGACGGTCAAGTTTAAAGTTCAAGAAGTTGAAAATCATTATTTTATTATTATTTTAATGATAGTGAAGTTTCGGTATCAAACGTTCTTTTTGAACTTCATATAATAATATTTTATTAATATTTTATATCATACACCCGACACGTCATCAAATTATTTATTCTGCCAACGTATGAATTATTGTTTGCATGTTGTTCGAGACAGTCAGTCATTTGTTTTTGTATATAAGTCGAGTCAGTTGTTTATTTACTTTAATTGAGTCAGGGAACACTTTGTTAGAATGAGTTTGAATTGAACATTGACTGTACCGTCCGTACTCAATCTCCATTCGGGCAGGATAATCTGGTTTTATAAATTTTGTACATGGTGTCCCCGAATTTAATTTTTCCTTTTTATTTTATTATCTTACTATTATTTTATTATGTAGGACGACCGCGACCGAAATGCTATACGATCGTTGTCACAGTTTATTGTTGACATATAAAATTGCATGCTTTAATTTTACAGATATGTCTGACACACCAGGACCAGAGCGCGCCACCAGGCGCAAGCGGGCCAGACCAGAGGGTTCAGGCCGCCGTGGCCTAGTTGCTGCTCCCTAAGGTGCACCTGACCCCCATCGTGTTGTTTAGCAGTCACCGCAGCGTCCTCGTGTGATTCGGTATGATGGGGACGAGTTGCCTGTTACTCAGACACTGTACGTGAGCATATAGTTGGGGATGGCCAGATGGTTCTTGACATGCTTCTACGTTTTGCACTACTTTCTGAGGAGCAGGCCATGTATTTGAGGATACATAGGATGCAGTGGTATGTTCCAAATTATATACAATTATTATATATATATTCCCTACACTTTTGAGTTAGTTTTGAGCAAGTTTTATTGAATATACTCCTATTGTAGCTCATATTTGAATTTTAATGATTTCAAGAGACAACGAGCTAAATTGGGGTAATTATTATTGACCTTGAGATCGACGAACGAAACTTCAAACATGTTTTATATGATTTTCAAAGTTATTTAGAAAATAATATTATATATTGTTTACTAAATGTAACTCATCTAATCTAAATAATGTTATTTACAATTTAATAGACATTAGGAGTTTTAAGCGTTTTTTTATGGGCTAAATTTAATTTATATGATTTCTTATTAGTGGGCCAAAAATTTATGGTACGACGAGAGGAAGTGGAGTGGATCCAAGGAGGAATACTCATTATTACTGAGAGAAGTCAGAAAAAGAAAAACCCTACACATTATTTGTTTGGTGCGGCTAGTTGCTGTGGAGAAAATTACAAAAGAAAATCAAGAAAGCCAAAGGTGGAATTCTTGTTCCTTGGTGGCATTGAAAGAAGCATCCAAGTAATAACATAACATAAGCAAGCTACTAGGCACGTCACAAAGGTCATGCAGAATTAATAAGTAAGCACACAGGCTGCTCAATTAATTTAAGCATATAGGCATACTGCTCAACTTTTATTTTCTTTTATGATGATTCATAATCTCTATATTAATTTTATTTTGTATTTTATTATGAGTAGCTAAATACTTTACACTACCTAGGATTTAGTTGATTACTATGTTATTTTAATAGTTTGACGAACTACTATTGATTTTTGGTTGATTTGGTGTTATGGTAAAGGTTTTTAATTGATTTGTTCATGATATGGTTGAGTAATTAAATCTAGTTTATTATTTTAATAATTATTCCACTTGTGTTTAATAGTTTTTTTGTGATTGTTAGACACATGATTAGGTTGTCTGCTTTGTGTTTTCAACTTGTTTGCGGTTTATGGTCGAAATAACCGTAGGAATACTTTATAAAAGTTTGTTAGATTTTATTTTTCTTTCACTAGAGAGGCCGGGAGGCAATTTAGTGTTGTGTCATATTTGTCTTTTGCGGGTTTGGGTAATAATTGCACGGGAGTGGGTTATCCTATGTCACCCCCGACCAAAGGCGGCGGAACATGCTGGGGTGCAACATGATTGGACAAATACACAAGACACTATTTATAGTGACAATATTTAATCAACTCATTTTATTTCATAAATCAATAAACAACACATCTAGTTCATATAAACAAATTGAATACAAGTAAACAATTATATTGTTCATTTTACTAATATTCTAATAGTCTTGGTAACGTTTTTTCGTCAAGTCCTCAAGTCAACAAAAGTCAAACCTGTAACATTGCATAAAATAAAGTTAGTCAACACAAAGGTTGGTGAGAAATTTCATGGTTTTTGAAAAATATGTATATAATAAGAAATGCCACAATCTTGTATACAAAACAATAAATAAATGCAACAATTTGGATAATAATGAGATCGCTAACACATTAACGACACCTGCCATAAGAGAATACCAGATGGTTCAGGTTTTTTATATGAGGTCGTTAATAAGAATACATTAACGGCACCGTCTATAAGAGAATACCAAATTGATTTGGATTTCATGAGGTCGTTAATAAGAATACATTAACGGCACCGTTCTATAAGAGAATACCAGATAGTTCACGGATCTATGAATCAACCAACCAAAATCGGTAAACACATAAGCACATAAGCATGTTAGCAAAGAGCACCAATTTGAGCATTTATTTAAGTAAATTATACAATAAAGTTTGTGGTTTACGACTCAAGTATAAAACGTTTAGATTGAAATAAGTATGCAATATCACCCCCAAAACGAAAGATGGAAAACGGGGGAAATGAAAGTACTCACATTCAAGTATAAAACTTGATCGGCAAAAGATGAATAACGGGGTGGATGGAGTTTAACGAGCAAGGCCTAAATAAAAATAAAATCCTTGAATTAGAAAGGTTGTTTTGGAAATTTTTTAAAATAAAAGACAAGAAGTGTAAATAATTAAAGTAAGGGTTTAAAATGTAACTATTAAAGAATTTATAATAATAACCTTTTAAAATATAAGTTTGCTCGAAACCGGGTTAAAGTATCTAACCTTATTATTTACTTAACCTATGTTAAGTAATAAGGTGGGTAAAATGCAAGAATGCAAGTTACTTTGGGACAAAGATACTAAAACGGGTTTCAACGAGTGTTTCGGGTTGTTGGTTCGGGTCTTAATAATTGGTCAAACCCAAAGTCAACTTTCCAAAATAACAAAATGTTATAAGATAACTCAATAATACTTAATAAGACTTAACCAAGTATGTAGTTCTATTGTGTTAGAACTAACAACGTACGTTAAGCGAGTGTTCGGTTTTGTCGGTCCAAACTTTGTTATGAGATCAAGTTGGATCCAACATTTCCAAGTACTTAAGAAAATAATTAAAATCAGTTTGTAAACTATTTTCAAAAAAATATACAAGTCTTGATAGCTAAAAGCACACTTGTGTGTCATAAGCGAGTAAGAATCGGTTTAGTTCGGTTTGGTTCGGTTTCCATCTCTCAAATAGTTCATTGATGGTCTCCACATGCCCAAATATACAAGAACTTGTATAATAATTTATAAATGAAGAAACTTAAGTTTTACAACCAAAAGTTAACAATAAAATCTTTAAACAAAAGTTCGGTTTTGGTTCGGTTTCCATCTCACAATAAGTTCATAGATGGTTTCCACATGCCCAAATATCCAAGAACTTGTATAATAATGTAAAAATGAAAATACTTAAGTTTTACAACCAAAAAGTTAACAATAAAGTCTTTAAACGAAAATTTCGGTTTACGGTTCGGATCTAGTTTCGGGTTAAGACCGAGTTTAGAATCTACCAACCCATAACCATGGAACTCATAAAAATGGTTTTATAAACTGATTAACATTAAACATGTTTTAAACAATTATTTAACAAAACTAGTAAGCAAAGTTCGGTTTACAGTTTAGAGCTATTTACGATTAAACCGAAGCATAGACCCTCAAACTCATAACCATGGAACTTGTAAATAAACCAAAATGAGCAGAAGTTAAGCATGGTTAGTAAGCAATAATAAAGTTAGATTGTTAGGTGCGGAAATATAACAAGGACCACGTAAGTTCTCCATGAAGCCTTGCCTTACAAGGTCCGAAACCTCACCGATCGGAACCAGAGAAGTAACTACCAAAGGTAATAATGGGTGTATATTTTATATATGTTGTACCACCATAATCAAGTGTTAGTAAAACTATATGAACTAGTTATGATGAAAATTAGGGTTAGTTTGACTTAAGAAGTCAACTACTAAGAATATGAAGAACAACCTTTGAATCTTAAGAATTGAGAGAGAATCTGGAGTAAAGATGAAGTGAGAGCAAGGATGAATGAAGGAAAGGGTCTTGATAATACGGGATAAGGTTGAGAGGATAAGCAAGAGGTATAATGGGTAGAAAATTCGGATTGGGTAAAGTGATATGAACCACACACAACAACAAACAAATATACTTGCAGACCCGAGGCCACAACCCGCGACGGCATCCCTTGCCCTAGCCGTGCGGCACGGAGTGCTCGGGGGGCTGGTCCAGCTCGTCTAGCATGGTTCGTTTCGCGTCCGGAAGTTCGTTTTTGATGTATTTTGATCGTTTTAAAGTCGTTTTCAAATCCGTAAAAGGGGGTTTTTCAAATTGAACATGTGGGAATGATTTAGTAACATAAAATCCAATATTTTATATATTGAAATGTTCGGGATATAAATCGGGTCGGTTTACGTGATAAACAAATACACAAACGAAATAAGATTGACCCGAAATTGACGAATGTCACATCCTAGGTCTCTTAGATTATTGTGATACAAGTTGTGTTCAAGTTCATTAATAATACCCCCTTTATATTAATATATATATATATATATATATATATATATATATATATATATATATATATTGTATTCGAAGAGACCGGTAGGTGATTTGGGTTTTGGGGGTACCATAGTTTTATTAGGTAAGGTGAGACTAGAAGGTGATCCAAACCTTTAACAATTGAGCTTCACATGTCATTAGAGTTCTAGGGTATCGTTGGTGAGGCCGGGAAGCGATCTAGCGTACTTTAGTGGTATTTAGTGCCATATTTTTAAGATATTGTTTTTTTCAACCAAGTCAATTTCGTTAACTATTAATGATTCCATTACCTAGGTAGTATTTCTCGCATATTAGTAAAACCTGATTTTTTTATAAAGTTATTTTTTTAGTTAATTTTTAATTAGTTAAGTATTATTAGTTTAATTAATATAAAAAATTCTAAAAATCAAAAGAAAGTCTAGGTTAGTAATCATTAGGTTTAATAATTAGATTTTACCCAGAGTGTCCTAGGCTCGATATCCATTCTTACTTGATAGTTACATTACGACCAGTACACTTGCTGATTGTGTGTGGTTTTTTTAGGTGAATTCGGTAAAATTTTATTGAAACCTACAAAGGATCTAGCTGCGTCGATACATCAATTACATAATACGAACACACGAGATCTAACCGTTAAATACATAGTTTATTGATAAATTATGGAAGAATACATTATGGTGTGGAATAACTTATGGAGAGCATATTCAATAATTTAGACCTCTCTCTATGTATATACACCCTAAATTATTTGCATGACTAGCATATATATAGGCCATATGCTCTAGTTCGTTAAGTTAAGTCTAATTTGTTATATCTTCATAACGAGTTAGGCACCATTCGTTATGCTTTCATAACGAATGGGTAATAACTTAACGAACTAGCCCTCATTCGTTATGCTTCCATAACGAATGGGCTCATACCTTAACGAACTAGTCTAGTTAACTAACAAATGGCCCATTCGCTATGGAATACTTTAAATACATAGTTTATTGATAAATATAGAATAATACATTATGGTGTGGAATAACTTATGGAGAGCATAATTACTATAACTTAGATCTCTCTCTATATGTACATACTAATTATGAGCATGAGTAGCATATATATAGGCCATATGCTCTAGTTCGTTAAGTTAAGTCTAAATCGTTATAGCTTAGTAATGAATTAAACACCATTCGTTATTCTTCCATAACGAATGGGTGATAACTTAACAAACTAGCCCTCATTTGTTATGCTTGCATAACGAATGGGCTTATACCTTAACGAACTAGTCTAGTTTTACATTAAATAAACAACCTAGACTATCGATAACTTATCTGATTGCTACAGACACCAAAACCGTGCACTAACAAACTTGGTTTTTAATATTATATACGTTTTTCACACATCATGCAACTATTGAGGTAATCAGCGTTTTGATTGGAGCTTAGTGCGTACGTTAGAGATATAGGACCGTTTGAGGTGTTTGTTGACGAATTGGTGGGCCGCTGTCCTCGCTTGTGACTTGATTCAGTATGTTGAACTCACTCTGAGTTTTATTCCACATTCAGGCACTCGGATTTTGATTTCGTGGAGTCGCATGCTGTCTCATTTGCTCTGAATGTGGGATGTCTGTTCTTGACTTTTTTTGTCTCTATTGGATTTCAGACGCGAGATGAGGTACAGACACCTGCCTTCCTTGATAGCATTAGAAGATATTTACAGCGTTTTCAACAAGATCGGCACCCCGAGGGGCATCTGATTGAGTTCTGGGAGAGTTTTGCGGATGGGGACCACTCCAGTTCAGTCGTGGAGTCATCGATCTGAGATCCATTAGACAAGTATCTTCATAGGGTGGTTTCTTGCTCCATCATGGGACGACATTCGGGCCACGAGAAGTGCAGCTACCTAGATCTTTTATGCTTATTGTCGATTATTGGCCAAAAGGATGCCAATATCGCAATGATTTTGTTAGCATAATTTGCTATGGGCCGACGATTATAGGGTACATCAGCACGTTTATCTTTGGGGCCCTATATTACACGTATTGCGGAGCGGTTGGGTGTATTTGAGCGATATATGACCGACTATTTCACGTTGGGGCCGGCGACTGAGACATTTACACTAGAGGACGCTAGGAGGGCCAGGATTTGTGATTTACATGATCCACTGACATTAGTCCCGATTTGATTTTGCCCACAGGTGCCACCACCTCCAGGATCAGACGCTGTTGTAGCATTACAGAGGGGAGTTCTGACACACCGACAACATGTGCTTATCCAGCGTATGATACAGCCACAGCAGCAGTTCCAGCTTAGAGCTCAGTAGCCTCAGCAGATACAGCGACCACGTTACACTTGAGATGATATATCGGCATCATCTTGCCATGAAAGAGGAGACACGGGCTCAATTGGCCCATCATGATGATTATTTTCGTGTATTATTTACTCACTTGCATGTTCCGATTCCTGAGTCCCTTCAGATTCCTGATACGCAGGTCGGCGGTTAGGCTGATGGAGCGGGTGGTGATGAGGTTCAGGTTGGAGGTGCTGACGTTCATTTGGAGGAGCCTTAAGCCGCATTTAAGCAGATTACCGGTTACATTTTTTGGTTTTGTTTTCCCTTTATTTTGTTTTTCGATGATCATGGTCTGTATAAATTAATATTATATTGGGGAAAATTGTATGGGTAACTGGATGGGTAATATGTATATATATATCTTTGGTTTGATGTCTATTGTGCTTAATTTATTTTATATTATGTTGTAACTGAACTTTGTGGGTGTTGTTCACTATAAACCCTCTCGAGACCTCACTCGTCCACCCGGGCTACCAAGGGGTTTAAAGGGCTTGTTGCATATGCTAAATGCAATCGTGATTCCTACGAAAGTGGGTTAGGTATTTTAACATTTTTAATTCATTTAACAAAATTTATTAATTAGGTTCGGTAATTGTTTTGATAAAATTAACAGATTATCATGTTTACATAACTCTTAAAATACATATGTCTTACACTTGTGAGAAGCTTGATTTTACACATCTCGAGACTTTGTAGATTTGGTTGTTCGGTTGGTACTTGGATGAGACGAGTGTGCACGAGTGTTTACGAGAGTTCACGAGCCATATTTTTGCATTGCATTTTCATTCATATCAAGTAATTTTAGTTTTATAATCTATTTATTTTTTGTTTTAAGTGTTAGAAGTGTAAGTGTATAACTGCTAGTGGAACCATTACAATAAAGTCCCGAGTTTTTCAATTGTTAAACTGTCAATTTCAACCCCGATGTTCATTAATTGTTTAAATATTTTGGCATTGAGGACAATGTAAGCCTCAAGTGTGAGGGTGGGGGGAATTTGAAAATTTTAACCAAATAGTACCTCGAAGAGTGTTAGGAAACCAAAGTTATTAACTGTTAATTATTGTCATTAATGCCAAGTTATAGGTTTCTGGTCATGATTGGGTTTTCAGCTTCTCGATAGTTTTCCTAACAATTTTTTTCAAAAAGAGAAGTTGAAAAATGGGGTCGTTTAGGCGGGGATAATGAGTCAATGGGATCGGTACATGTTTCATATCGGCAGCCCATAATTCTAGACATATTGTGAATTAGCCCCTATACTTAATACACATTATATAATAAATATAAAACATGTCTTATCATTTATTGAGGGAAACCGATATGTTTTCCAGAATTAGAACTTGCTTCCATATGCTTATCAAGATCTTAATACCACCACCTGTATGGAGATTAGGACATTAGAAAATCCGTATATACTTTTTTACCCACTAAAAAAATCCTTGCCCAACATTACCCCCTTAGGAGCCCGTTTAGACTTTTTTCCTTTTCATTTGCTAAACCAAACATTACACACCATTTCAGCCTTGGCTTTAATTTTATTTTAACCCTGTGTGATGAAATTCAGTTCGTTATCGAGTTATATATAGTCAAAAGAGTTGTAAATATGTAAATGTCACAGTTGTATATATTTTAACCCTGTTTGGAAACTTCGATACTTCATACGTGTTTATTTCATTTCAGGTCACAGGTGTTAAAGCAGTTAATTTGGACCTGTTGAGGCACGGGATGAAGACCCAGGACGTCCAGCACGCAAAAAGAGGAAAACAATATTTTATTGCGATGAGAAGACCCACCGCGATACGCGATGGGATTGCCTGAAGACCCATCGCGATGGGATTAAATAATATTTTGTTGACCATGGTCCATCGTGATACGCGATGGACCCCAGAAGACCCCATCGCGTATTGCGATAGGTGACGATGACGGGAATGTTAGGGTTTTTATGTTTTGAATCTTTTGACGACCCTATCAACAACCAGTTTCAGGCAGTTTCTAGAGCAAAGAGAGGCATAATCCATCACTCTAAATCATACCGAGATCACATACATGTTCATTATCATTATAATTGAAGATTCCAAGATGTCAAGGCTCGGCTAAATCCTTCGAGTCGTACCCGGGATGTAAAGTTTGTATCATTTTCAATTTTCTCATGTATTAAGAACAAATACTTTGTGACAATTATTTGATTAATTTATGAGTATTGATGTTTAGTATTGTTGTGCATTCAATCGGTTTGGGTTTGCGTTGATCAGAATGATTAGTTTGTCGGTTGCTATAATAATTTCTCATAGGACTGTTTTGACTAGTTGAATTCAGTGAAGCATGCAATTGCCCTTAGTTGAGTCACATTGGTAGGGATTGTTTGATAATCAGTGTCGTGTGTTACCGATTGTTGGTGCCTAAGGTTTAGGTCGTTATTCAGTCTATGTTAATTGGTGATAGTTAATCTATTAGGTTGCGGGAGATTACTGTTTGTGTGCATACTTGAACCCCGGGTGTGATTTGCTTTTATTAATTGCTTGAATTTGTTAAAGTGTTTAACCAGTATTAAAACTCAATCTTATTTGCTTGTGTGATCAGCACTACCATTCATACTTCATAATATTATAACTTGTTTGCACGATTACATTGACCACATACTCCTCGTGTTCGACACCCTACCTACCCTAGCTTGCTTTAGGTGATTAGGAACTTGATTTAATTGTTTTTGACTAGATAGCGACACTCTAGCATCAGTAGACAAACTTACCAAGTCTGCTCATTTCATTCTGATACAAGAAACACTTAGCATGGATAAGTTAGCACAACTATATGTGAAAAACATAATATCTTTACATGGTGTGCCGCAATCCATTATCTCTAATAGAGATAGTCATTTCATTCAAATTTTTTGTCAAGTTTTCAAAACGCTATGGGGACACGAGTAAATCTAAGTATCACGTATCATTACCAAACAGATTGGCAAAGTGAAAGTACAATTCAAACTCTGGAAGATATGCTTCGTGCATGTCTAATTGATTTAGGAGGTAGTTGGGATACTCATCTTTCCCTAATTGAATTCTTGTAAAATAATAGTTATCATACGAGTATCCAAATGGCACCATTTGAAGCACTATATGGACGGAAATGTAGAACACTTGTATGTATGTCTGAGACAGGTGATAATCAGTTGTTAGGACCCGAAATTGTTCAAATAACCACTGATCAAGTAATACAAATTTGTGAACGATTAAAGGCAACAAGTTTAGACAGAATAGCTATGCGGACATTAGTCGTAAGCCATTAGAATTCAAAGAAGGAGATAGAGTACTACTCAAGGTATCACCCTGGAAAAGCGTAGTACGATTTGGGAAGAAAGAAAAATTGAGTCCACGTTTCGTTAGACCATTCAATATACTTGAAAGGATTGGACCAGTTGTTTATCCACTGGAGTTACCCGAGGAAATGAAGGGCATTCACGATGTGTTTCACGTATCTAATTTAAGCAAGTGTTTAGCCTATGAAACCCTTGCAATGCCTTCAAAATATGTTAAAGTTAATGAGAATCTTAATTTTGTAGAACAACCGATTCAAATTAAAGATAGTGTGATCAAGTTCCTCAAACGCAAGTGACTCAAGCTAGTGAAAGTTGGATGGGATTCTAGAAGAGGAACCAAGTATACGTGGGAACTCAAGTCATAAATGAAGAAGAAGTATCCACATCTATTCCAATAAATCTCGAGGACAATGTAATTCAAAAGGTGGGTAGGATGTAACATCACGTAAAAATCCATCATGGAATTAACCAGAAATGCCAAATCAATAAAGCTCAAGGACTGAAAATGAAAAATCTTAGATGAGTGATGTTAGCAGGGCGCTAAGATCTTAGTCGAGTGATGTTAGCTCAGCGCTAAGATCGACAAATAGCAACCTACTTACAGTGATCTTAGAGCTATGCTAACGGACAAAAGGATATCTTAGCGCTACGCCAAACCTTGCTAAGTAATTAAAGACATGTGTCCAACCACGTGTCAACACGTGGCATAGACAACTCGTTTTATCCCAAAAACACTCTCATTTTCACACACTTAGCCTAGAAACCCGTTCCCAACTTTCCCGGCCAACCGACAACTCATTTTATCAAAGTACGTGCAAGATATACAGTCCTGAAACCCTACCAACGACTTGGCACTCTTTTCTTATTATTAACATTCTGAGTGCTCGCTTTAAGGTAGGGATTATGTTTATATTATTTAAGTTATAGCATACACATTAAGAAGAGGCTATGACCTTTAACCTTGAAAGGATTTTATAGCATTCACAAAGAGTTTTCATAAACGTTACTTCTTGACGAAGTAATGTTAACAAAAATTATATTTTAACGGGCATGTAGTAACTGTAAGGGGGATATCACTAGTAGTGAGTTCAAAGAAAAGTAATTCGTATAAATCCCAATCAACCGCGGGACCCATTTACATACCTGGAGAAACTCACCAACGTGTTAAAACCTATTAAGCCAAAGCATGTTGTATCAAACGTCACATTAAAACAAGTATTTTCATTTAAAGACAAAGTTAAAAACTTTATCAATGTTAAGCTTAAGAGCAATAGCTTAATCAAGAAACACCATCCAAATATATATGGGAACCTATTTATGTGTATGTTAATATCATTCTCATTCACAATCAAGAAAGTTTTCAAACGCACACCGACGGTACAGGTGAATATGTTAAACCTTTTCAGTCAAAAATAGATTTATACTCTTAAAAGATGAACGGGTTGTTTATCTTGAAAAGAGTAAGTCAAAAGTTCACACAAAGATTTAAAAATGTTATAATACAAAATAGACAATAAAACCACATGTCTGGATCCAAACATAACTGAACAAAGAAACATGCTAGAATCAGTCATAACTCATTCTCAATTGGGCAACAACACCCAGAGTACTCTTGAATTGTGTGTGGATGGCAGTGGTACAAAATCCAGGGAATAGTCTTCCGCTGAGCTTGTAGAGAAAACTTCATTTGTATTATAGCGGTAGTTTAAATATTTTTGAGTCATACGTGTTCACCAGCACATAGCTGACATATTTTTCCCATCCATTTTAGGTAACTAAGTATTAGTAAGAAATAGCAAGGATTGGAGTCATCATGAGGATAAAAACTCGCGATACAAGATGGCTCGATTTTGATAAATGAAAATCCTTGTAATACAAACAAGGATTTCGTAACCGATGCTCATGTATTTAAAGCCCCAATTATTTTTTTTAATGTAAATTAATATTTTAAACAACCTAAAAATCTTCCGCTAAAATTAACTCATAAACTCTGATATATTTACAAAACAAGTACCAACTCGTGGTCACACTTCTTGTCCCTGAGTCGAGGTGTGACGATACAACATTATACGATACACTAAAAATATGGTAACAAATAAAGTGAAATAGTTATGAGAACATAAACGGTACAATCGGAACCAGGCATCAAAAGAAGAAAGCTTTCGATCAGTCGAAGTGTAAGGCCCCCCGGTCCTGCTGCCCAACATTGGACGTTGGATTTACTCATAAACTCAGTTTATTACAGCGGAAGCACATACAATTTGCAGCGGAAACTAAGCTTTTACACATTTATCTTCTTTTCCTAACTAATCTTCAATATGGATAGCCTAGTATGCACCTCAAGCTTTCCACATCATCAACAATACTTGCATTCATACTAAAAGTCAGCTACATGCTGAGTGAGTTCTAACGTTTCTTTCTTTTCATAAAATACGGTTTATAAATGGCATCTTTCAAACATCCAAAAATAGCATAACATTTCTCATTCATTATTTTCTTGTACTATGTTTGTCTATAAATCATTTCGTAACTATGTTCATACATGCTTGCTCATAACTGAGCCTCGTATTCTTGCTCATAACCGATCCATTTTTCCTTGCTCATAACCGAGCCTCCTATTCTTGTTCATAACTGAGCCTCCTATTCTTTTTCATAAACGAGTCATATTCCCTTGCTCACAACCGAGCATAACATTCTTGCTCATAACCGAGCCTCCTATTCTTGCTCATAATCGAGCCATTTTTCCTTGCCCATAACCGATCCATATAAAGTTAGAGGGATTTTCCATTTTAACTTATTATTCATGCAAGAGGCTCGAAGGCTCTACACATGAACACGTAACCATTATTCTATTCAGAACATTCATACAAATTTACAATCATATAAACATTTTACACAACTACTAGTAGGGCTTGCTCCCTAACTACTTTTGTTCTATCAACTAACATTAATTATAATTACGTATACCAATTGTTTCACATACGAGTATGTGTACAGACCCAAAGACGTTTAAAGGAAAAGGGGGGCTAGAACTCACTGGATCTGTTGCATTCTGAATTAACGTCAATCTCTTTATTTAATTGAGGACAACTAATTGTTTAACATATACATCTGTTATTTGACCGTGTAACAAATAAGCATGACTAACTAAGTTTGTAATTTAGTTAGCTAAGCTTACTCGATAAGTTAGGCTCATTTGTTAAGTTTAACTAATCTAATGGGGTCAACATAATTAGGTGGGTAAATTAACTTAATCGAGCTAAGATGGGTAGCTAAGTTAATTTAGTTGACGAACCATGTTAACTTGATCCATCTAACCCTTTATCCAAGTTAACCGTATTTATAGTATTAACAAGACTATTATTAACACCTTATATTTTGTGTTTCGTTTATTTAATGTTTAGACCTTTTTTACAAACTTTAACGGGGTTACCCACGACTTTATACCTCATAAACTTAACGGGTTTAGTTAACGAGACTTTACGAAATTGACAAAGTGGTTAGCTGGTTTCACTTTGACCTATTTTGTGTCTATTATGGATCATTTTGAGTACTCATGAGTTAGGCCCAACCAATTTACTGATGGAATTGGATCAGTCTTGGCAGCCCAACCTTACTACCCCTAAGCTTGGCCCAAATTTCCTTTAACTAACAATTCTTCGCTATTCGAATACGGGTTCGGGTCACGGTTCAAGTTCGGGTCTCTGTTGTTTGGGTTCTGGGGTCTGGATATGGTGTTTGTGGATCTACAGGCTTCGTTATTTGGGCTTGGATTATACTGTTCGGTGTTCGGGTTTCACTCCTAGTTGTTCGGTGATCTAGGCATGCTTAGTGTTCGTTGTTCACCTTAAAAATGGGACATGCTCGTTGTTCGTGGGTTTTGAACTCGGGACCTCCATCTTGCTTAAAACCATGCCTGCCACCCTGATGCCCACATTTTATGCTCATAACCCCACTTTAATTCCTCATATACTTACCTTTTGCTGCTAATATCAATATTATGTGTTGTTTTACTTAATTATTTTATTTTCTTTCTTTTTTTTCTTCTTCTTATTATTATTATTATTATTATTACTATTATTATTATTAAGAATCCAAACTTGGTTAGGCTAAAGCTTGATCCTTTATCGGTTTTCCAAATCAAGTTTTACGAGATCTAGTTCTAGCACTCCGTCATGATCAAGATTCAAACTTTATGGATTCTTAAATCTAATGTAAAACCCAAGCTTTAAGTAAGATCTTACATTTTTGCCTTCTAGATCTAGATCTGATTTATATGAAAATGGATACACTTGATCTTGTTTTCTTAAATGTTGTTCCTTGCAATAGATGATAATGAAATATCTTGGTCTTTGAATCTTCAAAGAGAGTGTTTATGTGTGTTAATTATGGTGAAAGAGTATAGAGAATGGTTCATTATGGCATGAACATGGGTATTTATACCCTTACATCCTTTTTAAGCCCATTAAGCCCATCATCTCTCTTTAGCCCATATCTAGGTTCATGCTCCTTTTCTCTTAACAATTTAAATAAATAATCCTTTATTTATTTTTTTATTATTATTATTTTTGCTAAAAAAATGGGATGTTAATGTGCAGTAAAAGAGAATCAATAAGGTTTTGATCAGCAATATATGGATAGAAAGAAGGAGATTACTGTTGCAGGGGAAAAGAAGGCAGGTCGGGTTCAGTTAAAATCCACGTATTTATAACAATGAACTCGTTGAGTAAGTTTTAGGAGCTAAAATGTTTCATATATATGTAAATGTTTCTTATATATAACGATATAATTTATATTGGACACGTTAACTAATGAAAATGTTCAGTTTATAAAATGTATAAAAAACAAACCTAACATTTTTTTAAAATAAAATACGTTTTGTGAAAGCAATTAGAGAAATCATTAAACAAAAAATATATATAAGAACTTTCAAAAGTATGTATAACAAATGTATAATTAATAGGAGGCGGGAAGAAAAACTAAGAATGCATAATATAATGACATGTGGCAATATAAAACTTTTATTTATTATATAGTATAGATTCTTTTCATTCTTAACACAAAACAATATATTTAACTTATGGGTCTTAAAGCTCATATAACCCAGGCTAAACATGTCTTAATCTAGATTACAATATACTTTTCTTTTACCGTTGTCATATTTACGAGGGTTTGGATTTGCTGCAACAGTGGAGACCACAGGGTTAATAAGTTATGGTTTTGAAAGTTGGGTGTGAAATTACCAGGTTACACCTGATCTCAAAGTTTTTAAACGGCTAAAAGTAACGGTGGCTAACAGTAGGGCTTAAATTACCCCATGGTGTAGACGTCAGGGAGTAGGTTTCTTGCTGATAGAGACAGTTATTTTTTATTGAACAACGGACGGAGGTGGAATACTGCAATATAATGTTCACCATGTAGGTGCAAATTGCAATTAACTCTTTAGGGAAATAGTCGTAACATTAAGAGAAAATAACATTTTATTTTATATATTCTTTTTCACAATGAAGATAATAATAACAATTTTATTTTAAATTTGTTTCTTTTTTTTATCACGAGGAAGATATGATAAGGAGATATTGGTAATGAAGGCATGAGTTTTCCAATGGAAACTCAAGTTCGATCCTCACTTGTGTTATTTTGGGTGATATTGTAATAAACTACACTCAAATAATATGAACATACGAAAAATTTTATAAAAAAACATTAGTTATTAAGAGTTACTTCAAGTGCTTAAATAATTTAAGAGTTATGTATTAATACTTATCTTATACACACACACGCATTAATATATATATATATATATATAGTTAACATAAAAAACAATAGTTTTGTGAGAAACATAAGAATAAATCTAATCCCTTTGATCTATGATCTAGTGGTTGAGATTGGTAATTTTTAAAAGTTGTATAGTTTCCTATTTACATGGTACAGTGTCCTATTTATGTGGTGTGTCTTATTTTAAAGCCTTCTCACAAAACATTTGTTTTTTATTTGAACCATTTTCTATATATATATATATATATATATATATATATAAAATAAGGTGTGATGGTTTGGGGTTGACGATTCTATTTCACTAGTTCCCTTAGACAAAGCGTAGTGGGCGTCAAATGTAGACGACAAGAGGGTGAGAACATCCCCCCTTCCAGCGATAAGCGGGGAGACAGGAGGGCGACATCTATTTATCGACGTTGATTTTGAAATACATTATTATTTTAATCCTAATGATCGTTGAACGATCAAAACTAAAAAAATAATAAAAAAAATAAAATAAAACAATATCACACATATATATATACCCTCCTCTTCTACAAAAAAATACATACTTCATCTCCAACATTTTCAATCTTTCATACTAAATACCACATATCTTCTCCAAAATACCTACTAAAATGAATCCTAGAAACAACCCGGACCATCCATTCCACTCTTTCGGACAATACCATGTTTTGAAAAACCAACCGAACCAACCAAGCGTACAATATTCATGGCTAAGTTTTGGCCAACACCTTACTCCGCAAATTAACAAACCAACTTCCCGAACATCGAAAACGAACCGAACCTAAACTGTTCATGTCTTTTTCCCGACCCGAACTTAAACATGTATGCCAACTTCCTCGACCCCCAAAACCCCATGCCGGTGTTCGGGTCTAGCCAACAAGAGCCGGAGCCAAAAACGGTGTCGGAGACTCAATCTGAGCGGGTCTACGGTTCAACCTGAAAGGCATGTCGTAAACACAAAAAGAAGGAACGGGGGGAGCCAGCGGTGCCACGTGAACACTTATTGTGGATGGAGGAGGAGGATGTAGCTCTCACACGAGCTTGGATCGCCATTTCGGAGGACCCTAGAGTTTGTAAGTTATTAATATTAAGTATTTATTTAACTTTATTAAGTATATAGTTAAATTAGTAATTATTGTGAAAATAATTTTAATTGTAGCAAAATTTCAATTCGCTGGAATATTTTGGAAGAAAATATTTGAAGTTTAGCTTGAGATTACAGGCAAACCGGTTGAATACCGGGGTAAAGAAGCGGTTCAAATCCATTGGAAGGTCATAAACCAAGAATGCCAAAAATATGTTGGGATATACAATCGATTGAAGCGAACCGGTTGGCGTAGCAGGCAAAACGACGCCAACATCCAGCTCGAGCGTTAACCGACTTTCGAACTCAAGGGCAACCGGATGGGCGCAAGGGAAGGCATTTAAGTATTTAAATTCTTGGGTGAAACTTCGGGTTTGCCTGAAATGTAACAGGGCACCCACCGTTTCGGTCGATCGATAATCCGGCCCATCATCCAACACATCATCCTGGGCTCCAAAATGGCCAAAGACCTCGTCTTCGAAAAATCCGAGCACGCCCGCAACACCCTCCGATGCTCATAACTTCTACCTCGTTAATAAAGACAAGGATGACGCGGTTAATTTAAAGGAATACGACATACAAGAGTTGGCTCGACCCCCCGAGAGAGGAAGAAAAAAGAATGGAAAAATGGTGGAGGATTCGTCGTCGACACGAGCCGATGTGTGGCGGCGCGAAGAATTGGACCGACTAAATAATATATTCGGTCGTTTCGAAACCCAAAACGTGGAACGTTTCAGGTACTTCCAAGCTAGCAACAAAACCAACGATCGGCTTGCCAGCCTATTTGAATTGTGGAAAATGGAACGAGACAACGAGTACCTCGTCTCAAATGGGCTTACCAAATAGGCCGCATTATTGGAACAACGGCGATTACAAAAAATGCGTGAATTTTATGGTTTTTAGTTTTATGTATTTGTTTTGGTATTTTTTTTATTTTAATGTATTATTTATTTATTTAATTTTATGAGTTTTTTTTGTTTAATTTAATTATAAAAAGAAAAAAGATGATGTGGCGATGTGATGAGGCTACAAAACCATTACATCCCTAAAATAAAAATTACATCTATATTGACTAGGCGTCACATACCTCCACTACACATAGCCTTATGACGCTAATGGGATGACATCTCCCATTTTTGAATCTCACTGATTCCCTTATGGCGTTAATGGGATGACATCTCCCATTTTGTCGCCCAACTTTATCAAGCTCCTTTCGATAACGTCCTACTGGTGATGCAGAGCCTTCGGCTGGTGCTTTTAACAGCACAACATGCAACCTAAGCAATAACTTTTTAGATTGAGTTAAACAGGTTATGAACATATATCAGGTTTGTTATATTTATTCATAAGAATTTTCCCTTCTAATCATACATCATGTGTCATATTTTTAATAAAGATAACATGCAAGGCGCAGCGTTATGTCATATATGTTACAGAAGCGACACCTTGAATCAAGAACATATATAAAAGATATCATGTTAAACATAACATGACAAGGCTATGTGTAATGGAGGGGCTACAAAATAGGGCGACTTGTGCCATGTGACGTCCAGTCAGCAAAGGAAGAGTTTTTGTTTTAAAGGCGTAATGGTGTTGTAGCCCTACATATATATATACACACACACACATACATATATAATCACAAACACACACAAGGCGAAAAATAGTCATGCCCCCCCCCCCCCCCCACACACTTCGCCCCAATATCGCCTTGGGGGCGGTGTTCACCAAAAAACCACCCCTTTTGTCGCCCCACTACGGATAACCTAAGTATAAAAGGAAATAATCCAACAAATTTTGAATTCCAAATGATCTGATGAACAAACAAAAACCTAACTTAAACATGGTTCCATTTTGAGTTAGAATTGAATATTGAACACCTCTTTTTAGACGGGTTAAGATTGACAAATAAATAAGTCGCATAGTTTCAGCTAGACAGACTTAGGAGTATGAAATCGCATACATCATGAATTCATTAAATCCCAATTCAAGACCAGTTAGTAAGTAGTATGCTTGATCAAGTCGTCCTAAGTAACACCAAAGCAGGTTCTGAATAAAAAAAACCATGATAAAACGTAGGAGGCAAACTCATCTCTCAACATAGGATTTGACATGCTTCAAACGTTGAATATGTTCAACTTTATCCTTGTTCCAAACATAACGATGTAAGAACAAACAAAGCTCGTTGTCAGTGCCGGCTGTACCATATAATCAGGTGAAGCTAGAGCTTGAGGCCTCCAATTTGTGAAGGCCTCCATATTTTAAAAGCTTGTATAACCTGGGTTTGTTGTTGAGAGGTTGAGAGATTGATCGGAGTAGAAGAAGGTCGGAGAGCTGGTTAACAAGCATCCTCAAGGTTTAGGTGAAGCGTACAGATAGTGAAAACAGAAGAACATATTGTTAAATGGGAAAGGTGTATGTGAGCCACTAGTTTTCTTTCTTTATAGTTAATTTATTTGTTTGATATACATATCCATTTAAGTATGTTCTTTCTAGTTATATATTAATCTAGTTTCTTTTTTTTTTTTAATGTAACTTGCTATAAACGAGCCGGAAAACCAAACCGGGCAAAAACACAACACCCCTCCCCACAAGCCGAGGAGGAGACACACCACACAAACTTACAAAAAGTTGAAATTACACCACTTAGTCCAAACAATGAACTTAAATTTGGATCTATACTTAAACCACAAAAACCCAAAAGATTTAATATCACCAATAATGTCTTCGATCTCAACCTCTTTTCCTTGAATCTAGTTGTGTCTGTTGTACATATTCATTAACTATGTTGTTTATAATTAGATATGTTTATCAATATTTAACCTTTCATATTATTATGAATATTTACTTCAGATTTGTATAGTAGGTGTGTAATAATTAAGGTTGAATATTACGACTTTTACACTCGTATTACACATAAATCATACTATTAAAGTTTATTATTATCGATATTTAACATAATAAAAAAGCATGTTGATAACAATAAAACTTGGAAAAAGGCCTCAGTTTTTCAAGTTGCTTTAGGCCTCTAAAAAGGTTGGGTCGGCCCTGCTCGTTGTTCACTCCCCTTGCATTCAAGAACTCGTACATTGCACTCTGAAATTTTTTGTCCGAACCCCTGAAACATTTCACTCAGATTTAATGGAACTTGAAATTATATATCAAATTTCTAAAAACAAAAAAGCTTACTTGAAATCAGGACCAGTATACGGCCGAGACAAAGTTTTAGCAGGCGCAATTACATAAAGCTTTTGAATCTCTAGACGTTGCGGCCATGCTGCGCATACAAACTCCAACATGTCACCTCGTTCACCCTTTATAATATCGACTAGCAGGCTAATGTGAAGTTCATCCGTGTTAGGAGATATACCATCAAACATTGTAGCTTCGATTTTAATGTTTTCGTCGATTGCAGAACTACCCTTTAACGTAACAAACTCTTCTCCGGCTCTGTCTTCCACCATAAATGCATTCAACTTTTTCTCTGCCTTTAAGGAACAACTTTTTCAAACTAACAAAAAAACACAAATCACTTGAAAACAAAATTATGCTAATTTTCTGTTTGGTAAATGGTATGTTACTCGAGCTCGAACCTTAACGAGTCTTGTGTATTTTTTTTAAGTTTGACGTATTTTAGTCTTCTATTTATTTAATAATTTCACATTGCAGAGCAGATTCGCTCAGGCTCGTTTAAGATTTTTCTCAAAATTAGGGGTGTAAACACGCCAAGCCTGAGCTAGACTCGTTTTGACTTAGGAGAGCTCGGCTCATTTCGAGTTCTTACTAACGCTTGAGCTCGGTTCAGCTCGAGAGTTGTTTCTTTAAGCTTGGGCTCGGCTCGTTTATCATTTATTCATTTAATTTATATACGTTTAAATTATTATCATGTATTTTGAGAAAAACCTTAAACTTTAATTATTATTATTATGTATTTTGGGGAAAATCTTAATCAAGCCTTAACCGGGCTTGAGTTATAGGAAAATATAATATAGATAAATAAAAACCTGATGAGGAGGGAGGTATTCTCACTGGGATGAATCTGAATGGTAAGCATGCGAAGAATATACGATTCCAATGGCGACTTGAGACTTGAAGTGGAAAATGTATTATTGGAAGGAAAATTTGGGGTTTGAAGAATTTGGGTGGAGAGAAACATATTGGGATTATTATTAATTATTAGACAGAATTACAAATTTTGTCCTTTAAAAAAAGCCAAAAACCGGTTCGTGTCCTTTTCTAAGTTTCCTTGCAGGCGGTGTCCTTTAAACTTTTTTTTTCTACACGTTATGTCCTTTACGCTAACTGGGTTAGAAAAACTCAGTTAAATGCCCTCACGTGAGACGCATGTGAGGGCATTTTTGTCTTTTCACCACCTGCAACTTCTTCTTCCTCTTTCTTCTTCATTTTTCTTCTTTCATCCTACCAACACACTCTTATAACATTCATCTTCTTCACTCACTCTCTCTCTCTCTCTATAACATTCATAAGATTCAGAACTACCACCATCACCAACCAGCCACCACATGCCACCACCGCCATCACCACCCATCACCTGCTGTTGCGACCACTAATTTCCACCGGCAGCAGAAGGTTGAAATTGAATAGAGATTTGGGAGGCCACTAAAGATCCAAACCCAAACCCTAAATCATTTCACTGTTTGCAAACCCAAATCCCTTATTGATTCTCAATTATCTGCATTGTAGTTGCAAGCCCTAATTTTTATATATCAATCTATGGAGCCGTTGGTGGATGTGCGTGTATTGAATCAGAGCCGTTCATGAATTAGGGGTTGGGTGGCGGTTGGTGATTAAGGGTTTGGTGTGGGTTATTGGGAAGGATGACGTGGAGGGTTTGAACACAAAAATGCCCCAAATTTGAACACAAACCTGAATCGGAATCAGTTTCTGAAGACAACCCATTTGAGCCCCAAGTTTTAGGGCTCCAAATCGACGAAATAAGTTTACTTGCACCTCCGGCGACGATTTTGGCCGGAAAAAGAAGGCCGTTACGCCAATTGGAGGGTTCCGGTCGGTCGTACGGAGTGGTTCTGGCGGAAATTGGTTTCCGTTTTGATATTTTACCGCCGGATCTGGCGTCTACGGCGGCGGGAAGACCGGAATCCATGGTGGGAATTGGTGTTTGGGAGTATGTGGGAGTCGGAAGAGATGTGAATCGGCGTTTGGTGGTGGTTATTGTGGGAGTGGATGAATAAAGAAGAAAAATGAAGAAAAAAATGAAGAAAAATAATAATAAAGAAGAAAAATGAAGAAGAAAGAGAAAGAAGAAGTTGCAGGTGGTGAAAAGACAAAAATGCCCTCACATGCGTCTCACGTGAGGGCATTTAACTGAGTTTTTCTAACCCAGTTAGCGTAAAGGACATAACGTGTAGAAAAAAAAAGTTTAAAGGACACCGCCTGCAAGGAAACTTAGAAAAGGACACGAACCGGTTTTTGGCTTTTTTTAAAGGACAAAATTTGTAATTCTGTCTAATTATTATTATTATTTGAAGCAGAGGAGGTTTGTTTCTCATATCCCAAATTAGATTAGAATTTAAGGGGGTGTTTGGTAGATAGGAATGGAATAATGGATTCCATTGGAATGAAATTTGGAATGTTTTTGTTGGTTATCGTAATGGAATGATCTATTCCTTACGGGATTCCATTCCCACTAATCCATTCCATCGCTACCCCCCCGTTTTTGTTTCATTCCACTCCTTCTAATCAGCCCTCACAAAAAAAACTACCTCTGCAAATCTCACGAATTGGCATCACAAGGTATGTTCTTCATCAATAATATTCCTAACTCTATATTTTATATGAACATCAGCTATTATGATTTTGTGATTCCTGCTTAAAAAAATTCATTAATCTATAACATCATGTTCGATCATCTGCGATGAATATGATGATGTTTCCAGATTTCATAGATCAATTCAATGATTAATTAAGGTAAAAACAATCAAATTAGAACATAATAAATTAGGGCTTCTTCAAAATTGAACAACAGAATTGCACCTAAAGAAGAATTAGTAAGAAGCCATAATTGGCATTTATGTGTTATTGATTGATGATGCATGAATTACGAAAAAACATAAGGCATTAAAATATTAGCCATCTTTGACATTAAAGAAGAATTATATTGCTATTTTATCAAATGATGATTGAAAGTGCAAAACTTGATAACCACATTTTTGTCTATTTTTTATTTCTTCATGTTAGCTCATATTTGTGTGTTTTACCATCAGTACCCCAATTTCCTATGGTATAGAATGTTCAAAACTATTATACCTGCTAAATGAGCATTTTAGGTGGTGCCTTGTGATTTATTTGGATGTATGAATTGTATATCAGTTAATATGTTATGTAGGGTAAGGGTCAAATGAAATTATATGTACTAATTCTGAACATGGTTTTTATTGAATAATATTGCAGCTATGTCTAGATTTAAACTGAACAAACAAACAAAAAAAAAAGAAACTAGCTGCATTAAGTGCATTGTGGCTTCATATCCTAAGCATGGTCTCTTGGTATATTCAAGCAGTTCAAACTGTTATAAGTATACATATAGGTACGTGTCCAACTAGAGCTCGCTACAAGATGTTCTACCCCGAGAGAAAAGAATATATGCAAAGATTGGTGTATGAAAGTGATGACACGTGTCTTCATCAACTTAGAATGAATAGGGAAACTTTTGTGACACTTTGTAATATGTTGGAGAGAAATGGAAATTTGAAATCGTCTAAGTACCTCCAAGTAGATGAACAAGTTGCAATTTTCCTATACGTTTTGGCACATCATGTGAAGAATCGAGTCGCGAAGTTTCAGTTTCGCCGATCAGGGGTGAGTATCAGTAAACATTTCAATAGTGTGTTAGATGTTGTTATACGATTGGAAAGCGAACTATTTAAGAAACCTGAGCCGATATCAGAAACTTCAACAGATGAAAGATGGAAATGGTTTAAGGGATGTTTAGGAGCTATCGATGGGACACATATATGTGTACAAGTTTCAGAGGAAGATAAACCAAGATACTGTAATCGAAAAGGAGATATAACAACTAATGTACTTGCCGCTTGCACACCCGACTTGCAATTCATTTATGTATTACCAGGCTGGGAAGGATCTGCTGCTGATGGTAGAATACTTCGTAGTGCTATGATCCGAGAGAATGGATTGCAAGTGCCTAAAGGTAACTACTATCTTGTTGATGCCGGGTACACCAACGGAGAGGGATTCCTTGCACCATTTCGAGGTCAAAGATATCATTTGAATACTTGGATGAATGGACGAAGACCAGAAAAGCCTGAAGAGTACTTTAACATGAAGCACTCAGCCGCAAGGAATGTCATCGAACGTTGTTTTGGTGTCTTGAAGAAAAGATGGGCTATACTTAGAAGCCCATCTTTTTATCCAATTAGAACACAAAATAAAATTATACTTGCATGCTGTCTTATACATAACTTTATAAGAAGAGAAATGACATATGATCCTCTTGATGATGGTGAATTTATTGAAATAAATAATGATGCGGATAACGAAGATCTTGGCTCACATGTGGAACAAATTACTACGATTGGGACCTCGAATGAATGGACCAAATTTAGACAAAATTTGGCAACATCAATGTTTAATGCATGGACATCAAGAAATCATTGATTTATTTAGATTACTTTGTTTTTAGTTAGGTTACTTTGATATTTTTACTTAGATGGACTTATTAAGATTAAATTTGAATATTTTATGTGTTTGTAATATTATGTTGGTTATTTCAATACATCTGAATTTTTTATGTGTTTTATTAATCATACAACATTGATGTTTGGTGTGAAGATGATGGAAACACAACTTGATTCTGAGAGGGGTCCAGGAAAGAATAAAAGAAAGTGGAATGAAAAGGAAGATGAGAAGCTTGTTGCAGCTATGCTGGATGTACTTAACTCGAGTCCTCATTACAAATCAGATAACGGGTTTAAACCCGGTTTCTTGCAAGCGGTGGAGAAGCAACTAGCAATTTTACTTCCTGAAGCAGGCATAAAGGCAAAGCCACATATAAAGTCACGTATAAAGACGATGAAAAGTGACTGGTCTATTGTACATGATATGCTATCATGTAAGAATACAAGTGGGTTTGGCTGGGATTATAATAACGAAATGCTCGATGCTCCACAAGATGTTTGGAAAGCTTATTTACAGGTATTGTATAATAATTTTTTTATTGTAGTTTTTTATAGTAATCGCTAGAGGTGTTCGCGGTTCGGTTTAAAACGGTGAGACCATCAATTCAGTCATCGGCTTGGTTTTAAAGTTGGCTTTGAAATTTTTTTAGACTGTCAGTTTTTAAAAATTTTAAACCGTATCAGACGGTTTGGCCTTGACTCGAAACTGGTCGATAAAAACCGTACCGGGCCGTAACGGTATTATATAACTTATTAATTTATATACTTCATTTTAGGGGCATACCAACTAATAAAGAATCCACTAAAGTGGATTTAGCTAAGCTGCTGACTTTGTTTTTAAACCACATAGTAGTTTAGATATAGACGCTGGTTGATTCTTTGAATACTGGTATGAAGTATAAAAAGAAGGATAATATATTTTACCATATAGCATTATTAGCTTTGCTAAATCTTTTGGTTACAGTGATTTTTGGTAGCTCATATCAAAAGAAACACAAGCAATTTGGGTGAACTAGAAACTTGAATTTTTTTTAAACAGGGATGTTGTTGGTGAGGGTCCTGCATTATTATTTTTTTATTTTGTTAATTCCGATTGTGTTGATGTGGCTTTTTAGGTGCACACAAATGCAAAAAGATGGAGAGGAAAGAAATTTCCTCATTACTGGGACTTGTGTAATGTATTTGGAAAGGATCGAGCAAATGGAAGAGATGCTCAAACAGCTGCCGATATTTTATCGGACATAAACAGAGAAGAACATGTTATGGCACTGAAGATGGATTGGATGATATACATGTTGATAAGCAAATAAACAGCCCCTCATATGCAACTTCTAGAGAAGAAACAAGCACACAACGAAAGAGAAAAAGACGCAACAGTTTGGATCCTCTAATGAATAGCTTGAAAGAGTCAGCAGAAATAATTGGTGCAGAGATTAGGGGGGCTACAGATAAATTCAATAGAATTTTTGGAACAGAGAGCAATAGAGAGGAAATGCGAAACAATCTTTTCGAGGAAATGAATAAAGTTGCAGGTTTGACTATTCATGATTGTGATAAATCTGTATGTAAGCTCGCACAGAATGAGACGTTGATGGTAGTCTTTTATAAAGTCAGTGAAGACCGTAAACTTGGATGGGTTAGGAACATGCTTGACGATACTGAGTGGCGTGATATAAGATGACTTTTAGATGATTTTTAATATTTTTTAGATGGATAATTTTGGATGATTTTAATATTTTGTTAGTTGGATACTTTTGAATGATCTTTATTTTTGTTAGTTGAAAACTTTTGCATGATTTTAAATAGTTTTGGATGATTTTGAAATTTTTTTACATAAAAAAAATCATTTTTATAATATAATTTTTAATTATATAATGTTGTAAAAATTGGTAAAATTTTGAATTCATTCCATTCCATGTTAACCAAATAGGATAATGGAATGGTAATAACCCATTCCATTCTATGATTCATTCCATTCCCATACTCATTTCATTCCTCCATTCATTCCATTACCTCATACCAAATATACCCTAAAGGTTACTACGGTTTTGATTGTTTTCCAATAATTTTCACTTGCCAAAAAATAACAATACAATAATTATTTTCAATGACACGTGGGAACTCACGGGGAATACCATCTCCGGATCCAGGGGTTTGTTTTTCCATCAAAATCCGAGGAATTATTCTCATTTCCTACACGAGTTTTTCAACATATATAATTATTACAATTGAGATATACCCCAGCAATCAAGTTATTATACGAAGAATACATAGGTTATCGGTAACAAAAATAAGAAGTGTGAGAAGCCATAAATAATTGGCATATGTCAAGTGGAGATCAAAAGAAAAAGAGTATGAGGTAATTGTACACATTTTCTCTCTCCACATGCAAGGCACATGTTAATACCCTCATCATTTTAAAACGTCTATAACTTTTTCGTATGATAATTTTTATAAAAAAAATTATCATAATAACAAACGTTTTTTTATATTTAATATGAGTATGATTTTTCTTATATAAAATTTAAAACAAAATTATGTCATTGTGTCTTTTTACACACCATTGTGTCTTTTCGCTTATCATTGTGTCTTTTTTCGTCATTGTGTTTTTTCGTCATTGTTTCTTTCAACTCATCATTATGTTTTTTTTAAATACTAATAAAACTATTGTGTAATAATAATATGTAAAAATAATGATAAAATAACAACAAATTATCTAATACCTAAAACGCAATGATTCAAACATGTTACACAATAACTTGAAACATAAAACACAATGGTGAATATGTATAACACAGTGACCTAAAACGTAAGACACAATGGTGAATACATATAACACAGTGACCTAAAATGTAAGACACAATGGTGAATACGTATAACACAATGACTTGAAACGTAAAACACAATGAAAACAACTTATCACACAATGACTTGAACGTAATATACAATGAACGCAATACTATTTTTCTCAAATTAAATGAATTTGTCATATGTCAATCCGAATAAAAGACAATGAACGTATTACACAATGACTAAATGTTAATGACGAACAAAACAACACAATGAATCTTTGTTTTAATTTTTGTCTTTAATATGAGTACCAATTGAAAAATATAATGATCAAAATCTATAGTACAATTCATATGAAAACTCAACTATTTTTTTTTGTTTTTAATTTTTTTTTGTATAACAATATGATACTCATATTAAAGATAAAAAAACGCTTATTATTATGGTGAATTTTTATAAAAAAAATAATGTCGTATGAAAAAGTTATGAACAGTTTAAAATGATGAGAGGATTGACACGTTCCTTGCATGTGGAGAGAGAAAGTCAACAAATGTAGGTTATTACCTTCATGTCTTTTCCATCAATTTTTATTTATTAAATTAATCTCAGTTATTCAAATATAAGATTAATAGACTGGATTCCTTCTCACCCTTCTCATTTTTGTTGTCATTTGTATTTTAACTTAATGTCACTATTATAGTATTATACCTTCTATTAAAGAGATGAGCATGTACCGGTGTCAATTGTCCCAAATTTTTTATACTGATACATGTATTAAAGGCAAAATTTAGGAAACACAAGTACCGTTTTGTTCATCCCTACTCTAACATCATAGAAGCACTTTTTTTCTTTTGTAATTAAAAAATACACAAATGCATATAATAAATTTTGTAATTCAAACAAACTAGTATTTTGACCCCCGCGTTGCGGGGGTACAGGTTTCGCGGTGTTTGCGGGTGAAACCGTCAATCTAAGACCTTGGTGACCAAAACTCAAAATCATATCTCCTTGAATACATAAATCTTCAAAAAGAATGCTTGAGTAGTTAAAAGAGTTACATTCCTTGATATGACCAAGGAGTTTTGACTCATTTACATCATTAACAAAACTTTGACTCATTTACTAACAAAACTTTGTATTTGCATTAATTGGTAAACTTAACAGAAGCACCTTCGTATTTATACAATATTGTTTACTGCACACACGCATTATACATATACAAAGATTACTTGCACATTTGTCTTGTATAAAGAATACAAAAGGCTAAATAACCATCAAACTCACAAAATTAGCCTCCCAAAACTAATCATTAAAACTCAAAACTGGTAGGGATTAAAAGAATCCAAATAAGTTCTCTTGCTTAGTGATGTCAGTTTTTGCCACTAATAACCCACAAATCATGTTTATCTTCACAAATTTTACTTAGAATACAATTAATATAAACTAAAGAGCTACATATTCAGTTGAGCTAACCTTGATTATGATAACATAGATGTATTATTAACATAATCACATATTCAACCAAGAAACAAAAGCTTCACAGAGGCTTTTTACTCTTTATCTGCATTATTCGTCTCTAGTTTTCGCTTCTTTTGAGCATTGTTGGTAGTGGCGGTGCTACCGATGCTTGTTGGGCCCTTACCTTGGCCCTCTAGTAGGTCTATCACAAAAAAAGTTTTTTCCATAAATTCGGTTCATTCTGCATATTACATTCACTTTTATGAAAATCATTAATCATGACCAGAACCGTTTATTTTGCCACTTTCTTGTAATTTTGTTAACTGTAATTACATTTTCCTTAAATGTTCTGAAAAGATATTTTAGGAGAGGAATTTGAAAAATTTAGAACATATGAGCTTTAAAATGTCACATCACGTAAAATTCGGGCCAAAATATCAATTTTCAAAAGTCAAGGAACCAATTCTGCCAATTTCCAAACTCTAGGGACTAAACTGAAATTTCTGTTTTCTTGACCCATCGCGCTACGCGATAGGATCAAGAAAGAACTCCATCGCGTATCGCGATGGAGTGTCTGACACAGTGTGACACGTGTGCCACGTGGCACACGGTGGCAGCGCCTGCTGCCACGTGTCACCACGTGTTGACACGTGTGGCGAGGCCTGCCACGTGTCAACACGTGGCATGTCTATGGTCTGACACAGCAGGCCTATATCGCGCTACGCGATAGGCCTGCCAAGTGACCCATTGCGTAGCACGATGGGGTCCGATTTCATCCTATAAATAGGCATCTCCGTGTTTGATTCATTCACACCAAATTTTCACACACTCTCTCTAGACTCTCTCACTGTAACACCCCGCAACCGCATCGGAAACGTAAACGGGATGCAACAGACACCCCTGATATCAACCACATTGTTTATAAAGAAAACTGAATGCATTAATATACTTCAAATTACATTATCTTGTATTTCATTACCGTCTAGGTGATACACACATCTTACAATACGATACATAATTCTATCTGTTATAATGTATCCTAATATCCCGCACACAAATCTTACACACATCAAGCACTTAGCACGTAAGAAATCACTTCATCTAAATTGTACCTGAAAAGCATGTGAGAAAACGGGTTAACTACGAATAGTTGGTGAGTTTCACAATTTTAGTAAACCATGATAAATCCATATCATAATATAATATTATCTAGGGACACTGTTAACCCATAAACACATTTAATAACCTCTTGGGACATTGTTGACCCAGAACACTTCCAATAACCTCTGGGGACACTGTTAACCCAGAACACTTACACTAACCTCTGGGGACACTGTTAACCCAGAACACTTCCAATAACCTCTGGGGACACTGTTAACCCATAACACTTCCAATAACCTCTGGGGACACTGTTAACCCAGAACACTGTTGCGGGACCTTTCAATATTAACAACTCAGACAATTACCATTTTAATACATTACCGTACGATTCCTGTACAATAAACATTATATAAATACATTCATTTCCATGCGATCGGCATGTACTTAAACACTTTGATAAAAACATGCTTTCCGCCCCGGGAAAATATTTAAAACAGTTCAATAAAAAGGGGCTCGTGAAACTCACCTTAGCACATGCAAGCAGGTAACAACAATCATTATCAATTAACACGTCCAATCTGTAATATGATCCCTACGATCGTTATTATACAATTATTGTTTATATAATCTTTAACCTTATCAATCGGTACATCTGGGGACACTGTTAACCCAGTACTGTACCTGTTCCGGGGGCAATGTTAACCCAGAGATACTTCTCCGGACTCAGATTGTGATGACGTTTAGAGTTCCATGGTCACAATTTCTATTAGTCGTTTTCTCGTTTTGCGTGCCTAGCACGAATATCCGTTTTATGTTTCAAAAATGAGTTTGGTCACACACGACCCGAAAATAGTGGTTGTCTGATAATTTAATTCAAAATGTGAAATTATAGCTCGGTTTAGACGTCCCGATTGGCCGCGGGACTCGTTTCCGTCTTTGGCGTACCGGAAACCGTTAAAAATCGGTTAAAAATACCCAAATCATCCGACTTATTTTCGGATGATTCATTTTTACTTGTTTAACTCAATTATATGAAAATAGTCCATTTTTAAGGTTTTTATACACCAGTCAGCTCGCTTAAGCGAACTTCACCGGTTTACGCGTTTTAACTTTAAAAGTTTGATAATCAGCACGATTAATTATCCGTTTACTCCCGGATCTTGAAATTTTGCACAAATCACTTTTTAATAGTGGGGAATTTTATAAAAATATTTCCAGAATTAATTCTTATATTTAAAATTTATTTATCTATTTTTAAACATCATTTAAACACTAAATATGTCGTAAATACCAAACGACCTTAGAAAAATCCCAAATTTTTCCTGGATCTCCCCTGCCATCCACATAGTCCCCTGTAATTTTTCCAGAACCAAAATCTTCTTTTACATGCCCTTTTTCCAAAACCGAGCTAGAAATCCCTAGAACTCGTTTAACCGAAAAGCCTACTTAGACTTCTCCAACGGACCTCAAATTTTGTGTGTGACTTATACATGATATGAAAAGCTTATCTGAAATTTTCCAGAATTTTTCATGATATTTAACTATTTTTCATCATTTTTGGCCAAAACCGAGCATTAAATTCACCAAATATTCATCCTTTATCCAAAAATTACCAAAAATTCACAGAACTCATCTTTTCATGTGTTTAACACCTCTGTAAAATTTCATGACCTAACTCTAAAGCATCAACAATCTGTCCAAATTTCCCAAAACCGAACATAATCGAATATACCTTTCGTTTTCCGCCACTACAAGCTACAAACTCATCTTTCCGCCTTATCTACCACTAAATACAGAGCCTACAAACAACATACCACAATACCAAGCAAGTTACACTCACGATCAAGCCATTTATTTCATGGTTACGGTTATGATACTAAAAACAAAGATTTAACCGTAAAATTTTGTTTTTGATTCGTGTAACTCATTTCTTGGACCAAGATCCCTTGTATAACCCGTATACATCACTTGATCATGCAAGAATCGGTTTTCATCTTTGAAACCTCATTTTCTTGCAAATAAACTCAAGAAACGAAGATAGAATCGTGATTAACTCGATTCTTTACCTTGTTTTCTTGCTACAAAAGCTCGGTTTTGGATCATGATCTTGTGGAGAGGGAAGGGAGAACATGGAATTGCTTGCAAAAAAGAAAAATGAAATGAAATAGGATGAGGGGGGTTGCGACCGGAGGTGATGAGGGGGTGGGGTGGGACCCACATGTTCATTCTTGGCCACTCATTTGGATTTCCGTAATCTGGATAATGTTTTGGATAATCTGGTTCAGTTCGTTTCTCGGTTAAACGTTTAATTCGGCTTAAAACGAGGCTAAAACGGTAGTTTTTCGGCTTAAAAATGAAATTTATATAAAACCGATTTAAAAACTTCAAAAACTTAAACCATGACTTTCATTAACTTAATACATCATATTATTAATAATTGTGTATCTTTTTCGGCTTGATCGATCGTCTCTTGCTCGGTTTGGTATTAAAGGTTTCGTTTAACGTACCGACGTATCATTAAATCAAAATCCTTTTTCTGTGCTTTAATTCACTCATCCCGAAGCTTTAATACTTCGTAAACATCACTAAATATCATATACCCCGTCTATAATGTATCCCTGATACGTTCGGGCTTCAATAACCGTTAATCGGTTAATCGTATTTCTAATACGATTAACTGTATAATCGAGTATAATTCGTACTGTGAATCATTCATA
This sequence comes from Bidens hawaiensis, assembly GCF_021521415.1. Classification (NCBI taxonomy): domain Eukaryota; kingdom Viridiplantae; phylum Streptophyta; class Magnoliopsida; order Asterales; family Asteraceae; genus Bidens; species Bidens hawaiensis. The sequence continues at coordinate 12,890 of NW_027501539.1, read as the reverse complement.
CTCGTATAAACACATTATAATTCATATATTCAGTATTAAATAACTCATAAATAGTATATACCGGTTAGGGTATACCTGATTTTTCCGGAATCGTTACATTCTCCCCCCGTTAAGAAATTTCGTCCTCGAAATTTTACACGCCCACTATCCCCTTTCGAGAGAAAGGTGGGGGGGGGGGGTTCCTTCAGAATTCACCCTCGCGTTACCATGTTTAATCTGGTCCTCGTTGTGAACTCCACTTAATCTTAATCAATAAAGCTTGGTATGACCAAACTGTTTAGTTTTCCCGTCTACTATCTTTACGGTATTATTTATCATATCAAGCATGTCTTCTATGAGTACTTCCATTACTAGTACTTTCGTTGTCTCATCGCTTAGGTACTTTTCATTCCGTATACATGGCAAAACATCATGTATAATACTTAGCCCTTGGAGTACTTTAATTGATAAACTAAATGACCAATCATGGAAATAGTCTCATGGGGTCCAATATATCAAGGAGCTATTTTCGGTTTTGCCAAACCTCATATCACTTCTCTAAGGTGATGCCTTAAAAATACCTTGTCACCTCTTTCCAGCGACAATGGTTTCCTTTGAATGTTGGCATAAATCCTTTGCCAATCTCGCGCTGCTTTCAGCTTATCTTAAATATTATAAACCTGATTGGTTGATTCTCGAATCAATCCAAATATTATGGCTTGAGTGACGCCCATTTTCGATTTAACAAATTGGTGATAATCACTTTACCCATAGAAAGCTTCAAGCTCTCGATGCTTCCTTCCCTGTCTTCCAATAATGGAAGTAGGATGCCCATTTCGATCTGAGATAATTGAAAATGGTACTCCACGACGAGATACCATTTCACCATCAGGAGTTTGGGCGAGAATTCATTGTGGTAATCGTTATAGATTGGAATGAAATGCGAGGATTGGTTAATCGATCTGCGATTACCCAATTGTCCTCATGCCTTTGATATATCTTGGGAATTTGAGTCCCGAAATCCAATGTAATTTATTCCCACTATCATTGGCGAATTTTCTGTCGTTGTGGCGTTCCCAAGGGTTTTCGGTATGTAGCATTATCTCTTGCACAACTTAAATATTCACCAACATACGTGACCATATCTTTCTCCAAACTCCACCATTAATAAAAATCCTTTCAGATACCCGTATCATCAATAGTCAAATCCGATCCCGGGTGTATGGATTATTTCGATCTATGCGCTTCGTCAATGATTAATTCACGAAGGTCATGGAGAGTCGGGATCCAAACCAATTTTTGAAGTAGAGAATTTCGTCCACGCGTTGTTCGAAATTCTTCTCATTGCCGTAAAGTTCCTCCTTTTCCAATTGTCCCTCTTTCAACGCCTCACGTTGAGCGACTCGACTCAGATCTGAAAAGTTCGACTGGACTATCATCCCCAACGCCCTCATTCGCAATGGCTTAACCCGATCTTTCCTACTCAAGGCCTCGGTTACGACGTTAGCCTTGCCGGGTGGTAACGGATGTCACAGTCATAATTGTTTAACAACTCAACCCATCTTCGTTGCCTCATATTTAGTTCTTTCTGATCGAATATGTGATGCAAACTTTTATGATCGGTGAAGATGGTGCACTTCGTATCGTAGAGACAATGTCTCCACATTTTAAGTGCATAGATAACCCCTCCCAGTCCTAAGTCGTGAGTAGTGTAATTTTACTCTTGTACTTTTAACTGTCGGGAAGCATAGACTATAACCTTAATATACTGCGTCAACACGCATTCTAACCCTTTACTCGATGCGTCACAATACGCGGCAAAACCATCGTCTCCATCGGGGAGACTTAAAATCGGTGCTTGGCACAATTTCAATGGTTTCTATCTTATTTGGATCTTTGTGAAATCCTTGTTGCTTTACAACATGACCAAGGGATTATGCATTCTTTATTCGAAATCACATTTTGAAAACTTCGCGTACAACTCCCCTTGCTTTAACACTTCCACAATTTTCCTTAACCGTCGATCGTGCTCTTCTTTACGTTGCGAATATATTAAAATATCATCAATGAATGTTATGACAAATTTGTCAAAATAAAGTTACAGACTCGGTTCATGAGTTCCATGAATGCTGCCGGCGCATTTGTTAGCCCGAAAGGCATAACTAAGAATTCATAATGGCCGTAGCGAGTCCGAAACACTGTTGTTGCAACGTCTTCCTTTTGGATTTCTCATTTGGTGATAACTATATCTAAGATCAATTTTTCTAAAAAAAATAAATCGTCCCTTGCAGTTGGTTAAACAGATCATTCACTTCGAAGAAGTGAGCACCTACTCTTGATCGTCAGTTTATTCAATTCTCCCTAATCAACACATATCCTAACACTTCCGTCCTTCATTTCCCAATTAAAACTGGTGCACTCCATGGTGACTAACTAGGTCGTATAAAACCTTATCCAACAATTCTTGTAACTGATTGGATAATTCTTGCATCTCGGACGGTGCAAGTCGGTAGGATGCTTTAGCAACAGGGCTAGCTTGAGACATTAAATCGATTCTGAATTCGACCTGCCGGGTTGGCGGTAATCCAGGGAGTTCTTCTGGGAAAACTTGTGGAAATTTGCGCACCACCGGGATATCTTCTATATGTTTTCTTTTAAATACTATGGTAATCACGTTTGTTAAATACACCACGTCTTCTTGTCGTAAATATTATAACATCTCAAGATGAGATTTGAGTGGCAACATAACACCGTACACTTTTCTATGTATTTAATCGCTTCATCGTCCGAAAGAGATCTCCTAATCATCTTCTTTTCATATTTGATTTCTGCTTCATGTTGAGTTAGCCAATCCATGCTAACTATTACGTCAAAACTTCTTTGCTTTACTGGTCGTAGGTCGATAAGGAAAGGTTAATCGTTCAGAATAATAGGACAATTCCGTACAATTTAGTTAACCATTAGGGATTTACCGTTAGCGATCCTACAGTATAGGGTTCTGTAGTTTCACTAATCGGTATCTTTCCAAAGGGTAGGAGGTTAGCAGGAACTAACTTCTATCGACGACCGCAAAAATATCACTGAAGCCTATTGATTTAAAACTACAACGTACTTAATACCACTGTTGGATCATGACGTGCTTTATTTGAATTACTCACAAAAGCACGGCTCCTTGCTTGATCAGAGGTTGTTGCTTGTCATGAGGTTCATCTTCACTGCCACATTCATAGCAAGTACAACTGTTTGGCATAATTTGATTTCTTCGGATGGATTGTTATTGAAGTTGTTGGGTTCGGAGTGGTTGTACATGAATGGGTTGGGGTTGCCGGTTCTCATGGCTTCAGTTGGTTCTACGAATGGGGCATTACGTCCATCTTTACCATACCTGTGGCCTACTATCACCCGACATTCTTCTTTCTGCCGATAACTATATTTTCCACATTTAAGGAAGGACCCTTTATGCGGTTCATGTTTTCGCACCAGAACTAGTCTCAGTATAATTCTGGGTTGTAAGACATACCTATTTATTCAAAGGCCTATCTTGCACTATGCCTTTATCACTTCTCTTCTTTAACACTCGACGTCTCACCTAACGTCCTTCCAGTCCGCTTCTCACAGAGTAAAATATATCAATGCTGGCTTGTGACACAACCCTTCCAAAGGTTGTATATTTTACATGATTGACTATACTCCTTATCGATGGAGTTAGTCCCCGATATAGTGCTCACTTTGCTTAGTTTCAGGAGTAATCAGCCATGTTATCCGACATGACAATTCCTTCAAACGATTAGTATGTTCTAAGTGATCAGCACACAACATTTCTATCTTCCATAGCTCAGTTTCCAACTCTGAACTCAATTACTCGAATAAAAGTGCTCTAGCACAAGAATTTTAAATTCTGACCATATCATCTGAGTAAAAATTTTCTAACTATAATTTTGTACCATCGTGTTCCATCACGACACAACATAATCTACCAACATATCTGTAGCATATTTCACTACACAATGTTTTAGACCCTTACCAATATCCTTAACCATTTCGATCTTTTCTATCCACTCGCCAATCTATTCCTCCCTTTACCATCGGTAACTATTAATGATTTCCTTACCATAAACAACAACATATCCTTCATACCGGATCTAATTCATTACGACTACTATTCATGTTTAGTTTATAACTAATACTTGTAGTCACAATAGTATCCGGTGGGACATTATCACTCTTAGTAATAACACTAAGAATTGAAATATTCATAATCATGTGATTGCTCGATCTATAAGTGTGCGATCACATTTGCATCAACACTAGCAGTGATCTGTGATACAACATTCGGTATCATCATCTGCTATCTTTGAGCAATCAACTGAATCATATCAAGCTCCATCATTGGAGTTACTCTTTTTATGTCATTCTGCCGTACTCATCCCGTACGCAGTAATCAATACTAATCTCACCATATAACTCGTTACCAGCTCAATCATGACAACAGGTACACATACACACCAAATATTATCATATATATTACACATACCAGCATCTAGTATATATGTCTCGCAAATTTAATAACATATAGACTTAACCTGACGTCGGTTAACGTCTAAATATGGTTCATAACCCTTGTCACCACCTGACATATAGGTCTTTCTCAACAAAAATCAATGTTTAATATTCATGATTTCAATATCCTTCTGCATGTCAGCATAACCGATACATGCTCACCGCGAGCACCAAATGATTACGTACCACGGAGTTATAATATCCGTGTCTATTTGTATATCCGACATACACGGTATACCATCTACGAACGAACAGCCAACTATGCTATCATGACTCCAACACCTCTTTGTGTATGGGTAATCATTCTATTCGAGCATACATGGGCGTAGGCATCTAACGGATATAAGGATAACATAGGGAGTTGCAAGGTTCAAGGTAATCGCGCAACATGGATTGCCTACAAATATTATTAATTACTATTATGGGAAATTCTATCACTTGCTCTGTCAATGTAACGATTCCGGCAAATTCAGGTATACCCTAGCCGGAATATACCATTTATGTGTTATTTAATACTAAATATATGAATTATAATGTGTTTGTACGAGTATATAAGATTCACAGTACGAATTATACTCGAATGTACAGTTAGTCGTATTGGAATTACGATTAACCGATGAACGGTTATTGAAACCCGAACGAATCGGGGATTACGTCATAGATGAAATATATGATGTTTAGTAAGGTTTACGAAGTATTAAGGCTTCGGGATAAGTGAATTATAGCACAGAAAAAGGATTTCGATTTATTAGTACGTCGGTACGTTAAACGAAACCTTTAACATCAAACCAAGCAAGAGACGATCGATCAAGCCGAAAAAGATGCACAATGACCGACAATATGATGTGTTGAGTCAATAAATGTCATGGTTTAAGTTTTTAAAGATTTTAAATCGGTTTTATATAAATTTTATTTTTAAGCCGAAAAACGACCGTTTTAGCCTCGTTTTAAGCCGAATTAAGTGTTTAACCGAAAAACGAACTGAACCAGATTATCCACAACATTATCCGGATTACACAATCCAAATGTGTGGCCATGGTTGGAGATGTGGCCCCCCCCCCCACACCATACATGGACCGATCGGTCCATGTGGTGCACACACACAATCCATTTTCTTTTTTCTAACACCCCAACTCCAAAATCCTCTCAACACTCTTCAACATTCATCCAAATCCTTGATTTTTAACAAGAATCATAAGGTAAAAACATGGTTTTAATGGTTGATTCATAAGTTTTGATTCCATGATCTTAAGTTGTTTGCAAGAGAATGAAGTTTCAAGTGAAAAATGGGTGAAAACCCGAGATGAAACCGATTCTTGCGTGATAAAGTGATGTATACAAGTTATACAAGGGATCTTGGTCCAAGAAAGGATTTAAAAGAGTCAAAAACGAATTTTTACGGTTAAAATCTTTGTTTTGATGTCTTAACCGAAACCATGAAAGAAATGGCTTGATTGTGGGTATAACTTGCTTGGTGTGTTGTTGTTGTGCTTGTAGGTATTGTATCTAGTTGCTAGCAAAGGCTAGAAAGCAAGATCTTTGCGATCTAAAGCTAGAAACACAAGGTAGTTCGGTTTTTCGTATGGTTTGTAAGATTTGGACAGATTGTGGTAGACTTAGAGTTGAGTCATGAAATTTCACAGAGATGATCTACACATGAAAATATGAGATCTGTGAAATTTTGGTAATTTTTGGATAAAGGATGAATATTTGGTGAATTTAATGCTCGGTTTTGGCTAAAAATGGTGCAAAATAGCTAAACAACATGAAAAATTCTGGAAAAATTTAGATAAGCTTTTTATAACATATAAAAGTCACACAAAAATTTCAGGTCCATTGGAGAAGTCTAAGTAGGCTTTTCGGTAAAACGAGTTCTAGGGTTTTATAGCTCGGTTTTGGTGAAAATGGCATGAAAAATGAGTTTTTGGTTCTTTAAAAATTACTGGGTACTATATGGATGGCAGGAGTCATCTTAGAAAAATTTGGGATTTTTCTAAAGTCATTTGGTATTTTCGGCATATCTGGTGTTTAAATGACGTTTAAAAATAGATAAATAAATGTTAAATATAAAAATTAATTCTGGAAATATTTTTATAAAATTCCTTACTGTCAAAAACTGATTTGTGCAAAATTTCAAGATCCGAGACTAAACGGATATTTATTTGTGCTAAATGGAACTTAAAAACAAACTTTTAAAGCTTAAAACGTGTAAACCGGCAAAGTTCGCCTAAGCGAGCTGACTGGTGTATAAAATCCTTAAAAATGGACTATTTTCATGAAACTGAGTAAATCAAGTAAAAATAAATCATCCGAAAGTAATTCGGATGATTTGGGTAATTTTACCCGATTTAGTCGTTTCCGGTATATTAAAGACGGAAACGGGCCCCGCGGCCAAACGGGGTGACTAAACCGAGCTCTAATTTCACCACTTTAATTAAAATATCAATAACAACTATTTTCGGGCCGTATGTGGCCAAACTCATTTTTGAAAACATAAAGACGAATAACCGTGCTAGGCACGCAAAACGAGAAAACAAACTAATGGTAGTTTTGACTAAAGAACTCTAAAAGATATCACAATCTAAGTCCTGAGAAGTGTATCAGGGTTAACATTGTCCCCGGATCGTGTACGGTACTGGGTTAACAGTGTCCCCGGACGTACCGGTTCACACGAATTTAAGTTATATTAATAGAAATTGTGTAGTAACGACTTAGGGATCGTATTACAGATCTGGACAGGTAGCCGTGCCAGTATTACATCTCTGCTCACCAAAAAGGTGAGTTTCATGAGCCCCTTTTATTGAACTGTTTTAAATATTTTCCCGGGGCGGAAAGCATGTTTTTATCAAAGTGTTTAAGTACATGCCGATCGCATGGAAATGAATGTATTTATATAATGTTTATTGTACGGGGATCGTACGGTAATGTATTAAGATGGTAATTGTCTAAGTTGCTAATATTGTAAGGCCCGAAACAGTGTTCTGGGTTAACAGTGTCCCCAGAGGTTGTTAAATGTATTTCTGGGTTAACAGTGTCCCCAGAGGTTGTTAAATGTATTTCTGGGTTACCAGTGTCCCCAGAGGTTATTAAATGTGTTTCTGGGTTAACAGAGTTTTCACTTGTAGGCTCAGCATAATTACATAATTAATTTATGATTATTAAAATGATTTGTCATGGTTTACTTAAATTAGTGAAACTCACCAACTATTCGTAGTTGACCCGTTTTCTTTACATGCTTTCTAGGTACACCCAAATTGGAATGAATGATACGTGCTTGATGATGTGTGCTATTTTGTGGAAGATTAAGGATCTATATTTTGCATTAAATATGTTAATGTACTATCGGTAAAACTTATATGATAACACCTAGATGGTAACGAAACTCGGAACAATGTAATTCGTTTAAATTAATGTAGTGGTGTTTTCTTTATAAGCAATGCTGTTGATATCAGATGTGTCTGTTGCATCCCGTGTACGTTTCCGCTGCGGTTACGGGGTGTTACAGTCAATGTCCTCAGGCGTTCTAGGTTCGTTAAAATCGGTAATTCTCGATTTGGAGGTGGTATGACTCATATGTCTGAGAGTGAGAAATACATATACATATTTCTATACATTATTATTTTTTATTTTTTTTTTATTTTTTTTTATCTGCTGATTTATTATCAAATTTATTATTATCATTATTTATTTATTTATTTATTTACCTTAATGGAATAAGAATGGGTTCAGGTACGGATCCGTCCGTACGTGAGGGTCGACGGTTCGGGTGAACATCCGGGGTTATTAGGATATACGGTACCGGTGTTGGTAGGGTAAGGGATTCATCAATTTTTGTTGGGAGTGACGGTTACTAGATATTTCTGGTTAATGTCAAACGGGAGATCTAACTTGGTACTATCATAATTACGACCCGATAAGTCAGACTCATCATCGACCGATGCTCTTAGGAATTTCAGCATCCTCGGTACTTTTATTATTTCATCCTCCGGTTCCTTATCCGGGTCCCATTTCTCAATACATGTACCCACAAGATATGCACGTATATATATATACACATTAGCACACATAAATAATATTATATACTTTAGACATATGTTGCCATTTTTACCTATTAATGTACCCCGTGACTTCCCCTTAATTCCCTCGTGCGGACAAGTCTGTTATTATGTTCCGGACCATAACAACTCACTTGTCCATCCAAGTTCATCCAGACCTCGTCACTATAAATTATTAGTTGATATTCAGATCCTATAATACTTGAGCTACTGGTTATATTTTAGGTATCTTTTAAAGACATCCTAATTCTTTTATAACCAACGGCTCTGATACCAAGTTCTGTAACACCCCGCAACCGCAGCGGAAACGTAAACGGGATGCAACAGAAACCTCTGATATCAACCACAATGTTTATAAAGAAAACTGAATGCATTAATATACTTCAAATTACATTATCTTGTATTTCATTACCGTCTAGGTGATACACACATCTTACAATACGATACATAATTCTATCTGTTATAATGTATCCTAATATCCCGCACACAAATCTTACACACATCAAGCACTTAGCACGTAAGCAATCACTTCATCTAAATTGTACCTGAAAAGCATGTGAGAAAACGGGTCAACTACGAATAGTTGGTGAGTTTCACAATTTTAGTAAACCATGATAAATCCATATCATAATATAATATTATCTGGGGACACTGTTAACCCATAAACACATTTAATAATCTCTGGGACATTGTTGACCCAGAACACTTCCAATAACCTCTGGGGACACTGTTAACCCAGAACACTTACACTAACCTCTGGGGACACTGTTAACCCAGAACACTTCCAATAACCTCTGGGGACACTGTTAACCCAGAACACTTCCAATAACCTCTGGGGACACTGTTAACCCAGAACACTGTTACGAGACCTTTCAATATTAACAACTCAGACAATTACCATTTTAATACATTACCGTACGATTCTCGTACAATAAACATTATATAAATACATTCATTTCCATGCGATCGGCATGTACTTAAACACTTTGATAAAAACATGCTTTCCGCCCCGGGAAAATATTTAAAACAGTTCAATAAAAAGGGGCTCGTGAAACTCACCTTAGCACATGCAAGCAGGTAACAACAATCATTATTAATTAACACGTCCAATCTGTAATATGATCCCTACGATCGTTATTATACAATTATTGTTTATATAATCTTTAACCTTATCAATCGGTACATCTGGGGACACTGTTAACCCAGTACTGTACCTGTTCCGGGGGCAATGTTAACCCAGAGATACTTCTCCGGACTCAGATTGTGATGACGTTTAGAGTTCCATGGTCACAATTTCTATTAGTCGTTTTCTCGTTTTGCGAGCCTAGCACGAATATCCGTTTTATGTTTCAAAAATGAGTTTGGTCACACACGACCCGAAAATAGTGGTTGTCTGATAATTTAATTCAAAATGTGAAATTATAGCTCGGTTTAGACGTCCCGATTGGCCGCGGGACTCGTTTCCGTCTTTGGCGTACCGGAAACCGTTAAAATCGGTTAAAAATACCCAAATCATCCGACTTATTTTCGGATGATTCATTTTTACTTGTTTAACTCAATTATATGAAAATAGTCCATTTTTAAGGTTTTTATACACCAGTCAGCTCGCTTAAGCGAACTTCACCGGTTTACGCGTTTTAACTTTAAAAGTTTGATAATCAGCACGATTAATTATCCGTTTACTCCCGGATCTTGAAATTTTGCACAAATCACTTTTTAATAGTGGGGAATTTTATAAAAATATTTCCAGAATTAATTCTTATATTTAAAATTTATTTATCTATTTTTAAACATCATTTAAACACTAAATATGTCGTAAATACCAAACGACCTTAGAAAAATCCCAAATTTTTCCTGGATCTCCCCTGCCATCCACATAGTCCCCTGTAATTTTTCCAGAACCAAAATCTTCTTTTACATGCCCTTTTTCCAAAACCGAGCTAGAAATCCCTAGAACTCGTTTAACCGAAAAGCCTACTTAGACTTCTCCAACGGACCTCAAATTTTGTGTGTGACTTATACATGATATGAAAAGCTTATCTGAAATTTTCCAGAATTTTTCATGATATTTAACTATTTTTCATCATTTTTGGCCAAAACCGAGCATTAAATTCACCAAATATTCATCCTTTATCCAAAAATTACCAAAAATTCACAGAACTCATCTTTTCATGTGTTTAACACCTCTGTAAAATTTCAAGACCTAACTCTAAAGCATCAACAATCTGTCCAAATTTCCCAAAACCGAACATAATCGAATATACCTTTCGTTTTCCGCCACTACAAGCTATAAACTCATCTTTCCGCCTTATCTACCACTAAATACAGAGCCTACAAACAACATACCACAATACCAAGCAAGTTACACTCACGATCAAGCCATTTCTTTCATGGTTACGGTTATGATACTAAAAACAAAGATTTAACCGTAAAATTTTGTTTTTGATTCGTGTAACTAATTTCTTGGACCAAGATCCCTTGTATAACCCGTATACATCACTTGATCATGCAAGAATCGGTTTTCATCTTTGAAACCTCATTTTCTTGCAAATAAACTCAAGAAACGAAGATGGAAACGTGATTAACTCGATTCTTTACCTTGTTTTCTTGCTACAAAAGCTCGGTTTTGATCATGATCTTGTGGAGAGGGAAGGGAGAACATGGAATTGCTTGCAAAAAAGAAAAATGAAATGAAATTGGATGAGGGGGGTTGCGACCGGAGGTGATGAGGGGGTGGGGTGGGACCCACATGTTCATTCTTGGCCACTCATTTGGATTTCCGTAATCTGGATAATGTTTTGGATAATCTGGTTCAGTTCGTTTCTCGGTTAAACGTTTAATTCGGCTTAAAACGAGGCTAAAACTGTAGTTTTTCGGCTTAAAAATGAAATTTATATAAAACCGATTTAAAAACTTCAAAAACTTAAATCATGACTTTCATTAACTTAATACATCATATTATTAATAATTGTGCATCTTTTTCGGCTTGATCGATCGTCTCTTGCTCGGTTTGGTATTAAAGGTTTCGTTTAACGTACCGACGTATCATTAAATCGAAATCCTTTTTCTGTGCTTTAATTCACTCATCCCGAAGCTTTAATACTCCGTAAACATCACTAAATATCATATACCCCGTCTATAATGTATCCCTGATACGTTCGGGCTTCAATAACCGTTAATCGGTTAATCGTATTTCTAATACGATTAACTGTATAATCGAGTATAATTCGTACTGTGAATCATTCATACTCGTATAAACACATTATAATTCATATATTCAGTATTAAATAACTCATAAATAGTATATACCGGTTAGGGTATACCTGATTTTGCCGGAATCGTTACACTCACTACCTCATAAAGCGTGCCCTCGATCCGTCTCGAAAACCGTGTCCCGATTCCTCGATAATTGGGCTATACCTTGATAAACGTGCCACTTTCCGTCGACATTCCGAATTAAGAGGAGGTGCTGTCCGACGTCCCGATATTTACCTCGAAGTGTGTGCCAAGAGTGTTGGTGTCTCGAAAAGCGTGCCAAGGGTTGATCAATCGAGTATTGATAAGAAAGATAGAGTCGAAGTACTGCCCGAGTGTGTAGGGTATTCCTAAGCCGATAAAGGTAGGCATAATGCCCAACCATAATAATAATAAAATATTGAAAGGGCTTAATACCCTAAGTCGAAGTTATTCTCGATAATCAAATAAAGATATAACAAAGAAAATAAAGAAAAGAAAAGATATAATGTATATATATGAATAGATATATATATATAAGATTATTTTTTGTTATGAAATATGTTATTTAAGTATAATGAGTATACTTAAATAATAAAAGAATACGTTTCTTAAAGAAGAAGAAACGTCGGGTTTTTAAAGTAAAAAAGAAATAATGAACTAAAGGTTCATCGATATAAATAAGACAAAAGGTCTTAAGCTGGATCGTGTATCCGACTAATGAATGTTATACTTATACTATAGGTGCGAAATAGCGAAGGAAGATTAACGGACGGTGTTGGAAGCCGATCCCATTGAAAAGGTGAATACGCCCCACTTTTACAAACTTGTTTTAAACAAACAAACGTGTTACGTGTAAAACTTTATATGAGGCTACGTGTCTCTAAAAACATTGTAAATAAGAGTATAAGCCAGCCCTCAGGCTATGGTATACGTTTGTCTGGATCCTTACATATGTGGAACGCGGTGGGCACATCGCACCACACTTGGTCACGACCTCCAGTCATGATGGGCCGGACCTAAGTTACGTCCGAATGAGGAATGGCCATGTGTATATTTATG
>NW_027501538.1:0-61666 GCF_021521415.1 Bidens hawaiensis | reverse complement strand
AAAAAGTCAAAAACATTATAAAATTCAAAAATGCCAAAAACATTAAAAATATTGCTCCTCAGAAAATAAGTTTTTGAAGCAAAAAGGGAAGATGATAGTACATTGATCATCTGGTCCCAAATCCAGTAAAAAGTAGGCATAAAAGGCTGTGTGCTTAAATGTATTAGTGCATTGTTAGGCCTTTAAAAACAAACAAGTAAGGGAAAGTAAGTGATATCAACTTAAAATTGCCTAATTTATGGGATGTTTGTTTCTAACAAAAGTCTTGATAATGATGGCATAAATGTAATAGCTAGTCATACTCAAGCCTTTTAATCAGAATGATTGTTTAAAATTTGTTAAAACATAGCTATCAGTAATTGGTTAATGCTTCAATGATGTATGTTTTTATGGCCTTAAATCCTGTATTGATGGGATGCTTTAAGGTTCCTGGATCCATTGGATCTTTATACGGTTTATCATCTGGATATTCATTTCGATGAATATTTAATCAAGCTATAAAAAGCAAACCCGCAGATTAAAGCTGCTTTATAAGTCGTTAAACTTGATCGCACAAGTACTTATGTACTAAACTCGTTATTGACTTGATCAAAATCCGCAGTTAGTCACACGTCCCCTTGTTCGCATCTTATTACCATTAACAAACGGACCACAAGGGACACAACGTTTGCAAGTCGACAGATGAAATCGTGCATACTCATCCATGGTAAAGGACCTTAGGGTATTGCTTGATAATGGGGGTATGTCTTGTAGCAGGGATTATTTACTGATTTGCTTGAAACTAAAATCTTTTTATCATCTGATTCTAACGTTTAAGTCAAGTTGGGGTGACTAAGTAATAATCAAATTACGCCTGAATCAAGATTAGAACTAATAATTTCCTGATATTTTGTGCTTAATTGAATCAATTAAAAGTATCACAGAAATTTCTGAATCATTTGTTTTGAAAGATTTAGGTAGACAACAATACCAATGACGGACTTAACACAAGTCATAATAAACGCTGAAAATAAAACTGTGATGAAAGGGCAATTTTGTCAATATGACTCCCTGCTCAAACTCACAAAAATATGTGATTTCTGTTTTGATTTGTTAATTTTCATTTGATTTTTGTTTCTTTTGAAAAACCAAAAAGTTTTTTTCTTCGGATTTAGTTTTCGACTCTTGATGTACGGGTGAACTATCTCTCTGAGTGTTTTCATGAATCAACAATTCTTGTTTTTACCAAATCGAATTAAAAAAGAACAAAAGGTTTAGCTATTTTATTCAAGTTCATTAATTTGTACTTGGTAAGATAGTGATTTTTCAAGATTGAGCTTATTTAAGTTATTATACTAATGTGCAAGGACATTAAATTGTACTTGTTAAATTATATTGGTGTGAATTGGACAAAACGACTAATTTAGGTATTACTTATGAAATGCATAAGTTGTTGAACTTATGCGCCGTATAAGTTCTTTAACTTATACGCTGCGTAATTTTGTGTATATAAGAGAGATATGCGACGCATATGTCTCTACTTATGAGTGGTTTGTTGCTGGTGATTTCTCTCTGCCTTGATTCATAAAATTACTCAATATCGTGCCAATATTTTGTCTGTGGATATTTGTTTTGGTGATTCACACACCAACTCAATCTTAAAGGTGAGATTATTGTTATATATCAGATCTAAAGTAAACTTTGGTTATGTATAAGTCAAATTTGATAAGGATACACGGAGTTTTGAACCAATTAATCATCATATGAGATTAGATTTGATATTACGAAATCGATAATGAGTGTTAATTGGATTATAATGGTTCATGGTGACAAGATTTGAAAAGTCAAACATATATGTTGGTTTAAAATGAGTTTTGACCTAGTGAACGATTGATAAGTCTTTAAATTGAACTTAAAATTACTATAAATTGACATAAACAATGATGATATGTTGATTGATAAGTCCAGATGAGTTGTAGATTGTGTAAATTGATTTTTGATCAAATTATGGACATATACGCCGCATATGTCTATACATATGCGGAGTATGTGTTATGCGTTGACTTGAGTCAATGATTTTGACATATACGTGATCAAAAAACTTATGCGTTGTATTGGACATATACTTGAGAACTAGAGATATACGCCGAATAGATATACGGTGAATAGATATATGTAGGTTTGGACATATACGCTTGTTGGTACATGATGTCAGTAGTTCAGTGTCTAGTGTCTGTAATCGAGTCGTTTGGATTTGAGTTTGTATGTAAGCGAAGGTGCTAACAAGTTCGCTGATATAGGCGAACTTGTTAGACAAGCGAAATTAGGGACAACTTCGCCTGAACATGCCAGGTGAAGTTGTCGTGATTATATAAACTAGGTTACGGCTTAGTTAATAGAAAAGAAAAGAACGAGTTCATTATTCAGAGAACGAGTTAGAGAGAGTCTGTATTTTGGTGATCTTTGTATCACGTGTTTACGGTTGCAATATAACGTGTTTGTGTTTATTGTAACGTGTTTAATCGTTTTGTCTTCTACGCTCGTAACATCTTACGTAGGGATTCCGCACCTACGTAGAACGCGATATCTCGTGTAGATCTGGCTGGGAACCTACAATTGGTATCAGAGCTTTTGCTCGATTGTGTGGTTCGGGATTATCACGCGGGTGTAGAAATCGTTCCGTTCGATTATTCGCGGGACGAGTTTTCTGAGTTTTTGTGTCCTACTCACCTCCTACAATCTTAAACAACCCATAACACCTTCACAAACCTCGTAAAGTCCAGAAATCAAACCTGCATATTCATCGTGTTCATCAGGCGAAGTTGCCGTCACTGTTCGTAGGGTTTCAGCGAAGATATAAGGTTAAGCGAAGTTATCCACAACTTCGCCTACCTTCTCAAGTTCGCTTATCTCAAGCGAAGTTACCCACAACTTCGCCTACTTCACAAGTTCGCTTACCTTAAGCGAAGTTATACACAACTTCGCCGAATCAGGCGAATTTAAAAAGGAAGCGAAGTTCAGAATCAGCGAAGTTCAGACTTAAGCGAAGTTATCCACAACTTCGCCTATAGTACTGTTATAATTAAAATTTTTATTTTTTATTTTTCGGGTTTCTGTGTGTTTCGTGAAAGATGTCTTTAATCAACATTACGGAACTAGTTAAGATGGAAGTGGAAACGGGTTCGGCTACAAAGGCACCGAAGATGCTTAAGAAAACCGATTAGTAGCGTGGAAAGATCGTTTTGAACAATATGTCAAGTACCAAGATGCTAAGATGTGGGTATGCATACAAGATGGTTACATTCCACCTACTACTGAGTATGAGGGTCGTGATCAGATAAAGAAATACAAAGAGATGGAAGAAGAAGAGAAGAAAATGTATGAGGCCGAAAGCAAAGCTCATGCAGCAATTACAATGGCTCTTCCACAAGAGATTCTGCACACTTTCAGAAAGTACAAAACTGCCAGAGAGCTTTGGGAAGCGCTTGAAAACCGTTTTGAGGGTAATGTGGGAATCCGTGCTTCAAAGATTAAACTACTTAAAACCCAGTTCTCGGTCTTCAAGTATCTGAAGAATGAATCAATTGATGATATCATCACTAGATATTATCATCTGATGACAGAACTCAGCAATTATTCGATTACTTACAAAGAAGATGAGATTGTTGAAAAGCTTCTTGATGCTCTCCCACCGAAATGGGAGATGTACACCGTGTTGATGAGAGAAGACAAAGACTTTGCCGACTATGATCTGGAAACGGCAGTAAACAAGCTACGAACTTTTGAACTAAACATGGTTCGAAAAGAGACACCTACTGATCAGGTCCAAGATCCAGGAATGTATGGTGCCAAGGTTAATACAAGTTCAAGTTCGAAGTCTGATTCGTCTGCTTACTACTCAAAGGGAGAGTCGGGCGCTAATTCAACACATGAAGGTCATGTATCTCTCAACATGAATGGTGATGTATGCTTTGTAGCTGGAGGATCAAATGCTTCTAACACTCAAGCAACCAAGAGTAGTTTTTCCCCAGGTGTTTCGAACAACAACTACTCAAGGATGCCCATGAGTGTTAAATCTGCTGAACAGCAGTTTGCTCTCTATGCATCCTTCATTGCTTCGTATGAAAATTACATTCAGGGTAAGATTGTTGATCCTGCGACTTTGGATGAAGATTATGATCAGATCGATGCTGATGATCTGGAAGAGATGGATCTGCAGTGGCAGATGGCGATGATTGTGAGAAGGGTGAAGAGGTTTATGAAGAAGACAGGAAGGAAGTTTGTTGGTGAGAGACCGGGTTTTGACAAGTCAAAGGTGCGCTGTTACAACTGTCAGCAGAATGGCCACTTTGCGAAGGAGTGCACGAATGAGAGAGTTGAACGTAGTCAGAACAGGTCGACACACCAGAATGGGGGTGGTAATGATAATAGAGCCATGATTTCCAGACAGAATGGGGAATATAACTGGAATCTGCACGTTGAAGAAGTGTTCGAACAGGCAAATGTGGCAAATATCGAAACTGCAGATACTAAGGAAGTGACTGGCGAAAGTGAAGCTTACATGGCAGAGGCTCAAAATGAAGCTTGTATGGCAGATGTGAAAGATCAGCTCACCGAGGTAAGTACTAAACTCCCTTGCACTAAGTGTGAAAATCTATCTGAACAATTGACAACTATAACTGATCAGTATGTTAGTTTGGATGCTCAATTTAAAACCTTAAAAGAAGAACATCATTTCACTAAAGCTAGAGAAAATAGTTATAAAGTAAAAACAAAAGCTAATGAAAAAGATATTAGAAGTCCAAAAGCAAATCTAGCTGAAAAAATTAAAGTAATTGATCTGAGCTATGAAGTGTTAGAAGAAAAAACCAAACTAATAGCTGAAAGGGATAAACAGATAGCTGATCATCAGGTGAGAGTGGTGGAACTAAACAGGAAACTTGAGAAATTCAGAAATTCCACCGCTATTCTTGATCACCTCGTTAGTGATCAAGGTTCCCCAGTTAAAAGGGGAGGAATTGGTTATCATGAAGTTCCACCACCTTACAATCATAATTACACTTATGATCCTAGTAATCAGAAATCTGTTGATGTTGATTATAGTCAGACAGTTCCGGTTAAGGTAACTATTAAAGATCCAGAAGTTAGTAAAGGCGAAACGAGTAAGCCTGTGTCTAATGTGAAAATTTCTGTGCCTAGTCCTGTCTCATCTAACTCGGACAAGTCTTCCGAGTCGAGTGAGACAAAACAAGAGGCAGTGTTACCAAAAAGTGGGGAGAAACATAAAACAACTGAAAAGAAATCTCCACTAAACCCGTATGTCCCACCTTATGTGAGACAAACGGGCAGTAATACAGCCTCAACATCTAAAACAGCTATGGAAAAGAAAATTGAACACAGGAGTTGTTTCATATGTAATCAATTAGGACACCTAATTGCTGATTACCCTCTGAAGCAGAGATTCAGAGGTGTGAGGCCTTCAAAAACTGAAAACAGAACTAACTGTAATTACAATAGTGGTAAAACTGAAAACTAATCAAAGTTCAAAAATTGGTCTAATTCAGGTTTTCAAAGAAATAGATCTCAGTTTTTCACTGCTAACAACCAAACCATAAGTAATAATTCATTTAATTCACGACGGTTTGGATGGCCTCATAGTCAATCTCCAAGAAGGTATCCGCTCAGGACTTACAGAAATTATTCTGATGCTAACTTTGGACAGCCAAGGTACGGGATGTATCGACCCAAGACCAAGAGGTCTTGGGTCCCCAGATTTTAACCCTCTGCTTTAATCGTGCAGTAACAGTTGAACAGGGCTGCAAACAATCTATGGGTTGTGGATAGCGGCTGTTCCCGGCACATGACGGGTAACAAGAATTTGTTACACGAATTGAAACCTATTCAAGGAGGAAGAGTGAGTTTCGCTGGAGAGAGCGGTGGAAGGATCACAGGAATTGGGACTGTGACGAATAGAAAGATGACTTTAGAGAAAGTGAACTTTGTTGAAGAATTGAAGCACAATCTGCTGAGTGTTTCGCAGATCTGTGACAAGGATTACACCATGCATTTTACCAAGAATGAGGCGATTGTGTTGCATCCTGGTTTTAAGATACCCGAGGATTGGATTGTTATGAGGGCTCCAAGAGAGAAGAATACGTATATCATGGACATGAGGTCGACTGAAATGGCCACAGAAGAATCGTGTCTTTTGTCGAAAGCGACTGAATCGGAGTCCGAATTATGGCATAGGAGAATGGGGCATATTCATCTTCGGAAGATGAACTACATTGTCAAGAATGGGTTGGTGTTGGGTGTTCCCTTGAAGAATTTCAACTTCGAAGACCAATGCTTATCATGCAAGAAGGGAAAGCAACACAAGAAATCCCATCACACCAAGAAGATTAATTCTATAGTCAGCTCCCTAGAACTACTTCACATGGATCTCTTTGGTCCAGTGAATGTAAAAAGTCTAGGAGGAACATCTTACTGCTTGGTGATCACTGATGATTTCTCTCGATATTCCTGGGTATATTTCCTGAAGTCAAAGGATGAAACTGTTCAGATGGTAAAGAATTTGATTACCAAGAAGTTGAGGAAAGAATGGCTAGGAAGATGATATGCGATGAGGAAAACACTTTGGTGCAACGACCACAGTATGATGAATGTCAGCCTTCTTCGTCAAATGCTGTCAATACCCCTGCTGCCTCTACTGAAGAGGAATTCATCAATCCGTTTCACTCTCAACGTCAATCACACATTGATGAGCTATCTTCGAACTTGGAAGATAATCTGAATGTCAGTTCGGTTCCGACTACGAGAATTCACAAAAATCATCCTCTGGAAAATGTGATAGGTGATCTGTCCGATGGTGTACAAACAAGACAAAGCTTGAATGAGCACACCTGTGTTTACACAAGCATTAAAGAATCAGGCATAATCAACGAATGCTTGTACACCTGCTTTATCAGCCAGATTGAACCAAAGAACTATCAAATGGCTCTCAAGGACAGCTCGTGGGTCGAAGCTATGCAAGAAGAATTAGCCCAGTTTAAGAAGATGGAGGTATGGAACCTGGTTGCAAAACCAAGGAATGTGCATGCGATTGGCACAAAATGGGTCTTCAAATGCAAGAGAGATGAGAAAGGGATTGTTATCAGGAACAAGGCGAGGCTGGTTGTTAAAGGCTTTAATCAGCAAGAGGGGATTGATTACAATGAGGTGTTTGCTCCTGTGGCAAGATTGGAAGCCATTCGTTTGTTTTTGGCATTTGCTGCTCATAAGGAGATGAAGGTTTTTCAGTTAGATGTGAAGAGTGCGTTCCTAAATGGTAAAGTCGATGAGGTTGTGTACGTTGAGCAACCCCCGGGTTTTCCTGACCCTAACTTTCCCGATCACGTGTACAAGCTAAGTAAAGCGCTGTATTGACTACATCAGGCACCTCGAGCGTGGTACTCAACGTTATTCGACTACTTGCTTGAGAATGAGTTTGAAAGAGGTAAGATTGATAGCACATTGTTCTTCAAGAGAAAAGGGAGCGACTGTCTACTGGTGCAAGTCTACGTGGACGGCATTATCTTTGCTGCATCAAAGGTCGCCATGTGTCAGGAGTTTGAGGCCGTCATGAAGAAGAGATTTGAAATGAGTGCTATGGGTGAACTAACTTTCTTTTTAGGACTGCAGGTTGATCAGAAGAAAGATGGTATGTTCATTCATCAGACGAAGTATGTCCATGATGTTCTCAAACGTTTCAAGATGGAGGACAACACTCCATACGATACTCCAGTCTGCGTCAACCACAAATTGGGTGCTGAGAAAGACAACGATGCAGACGTGGACCCAACCCAATATCGGGCTATAATAGGTTCTTTAATGTACTTAACTGCTTCTAGGCCTGATATAATGTTTGCTGTTTGTCTTTGTGCTCGCTTTCAGGCAAACCCAAAGGAATCTCACTTGAAGGGTGCGAAGAGGATTCTACGGTATCTCAAAGGCAAGCCTAAGCTGGGGTTGTGGTACACGAGAGGAGGAGACTTGGAGTTGGTCGCCTACACAGATTATGATTATGGAGGGTGCAATCAGAGTCGGAAGTCTACAACTGGTGGATGTCAGTTTCTTGGTGGCAGACTAGTGTCCTGGCAATGCAAGAAGCAGACCTCAGTCGCAATTTCAACCTGTGAAGCAGAATACATGGCAGCATCCAACTGCTGCTCCCAAGTTCTTTGGATTCAACAACAGTTGCGCGATTATGGTCTGAATTTTACTCTTACTCCTATTTGCATTGATAACACTGCTGCTATCTCAGTAACTAACAATCCCGTTAAGCACAGTAAAACTAAACACATTGACATACGTCATCATTTTATACGGGATTGTGCTGAGAAGAAACTGATTGAGCTCGAAAAGGTTGATACGCTAGATAATTTCGCTGACTTGTTTACGAAAGCGTTTGACAAAACTAGATTTCAAAACCTTGTTGAGCTGAATGGGATGATCAATCCCGAGTAACCATGCTTTATGTTTATTGTTTAAAAAAAAAAAAAAAAAAAAAAAAAAACGTCACTATCGCTTAGAATTATGTCGGTTGCCTCAGTTTGAAGGACATATCTTCGGATATGTTTGGTCCTCATTTCTACTTGTAGAATATGAGGATAGCCATTAACCAGATGACTGAAAGTGACCGGGGCGGTTTATGGTGTGTTTTTATTCTTTCGCTGAAAATTAGTCGATCATACTTAGTTAGAAGGACACATACTTGTATGTTGGATCTTCGGGATAGCCGTTTACCTGAAAACTTCAATTTGATCGGGGCGATTGAAGTTAAAAAATTTTTCTAAGGGAGATGAAATTATTTTTCAAGTCTACTACTTCGTAAGAAGTACCTTTGCTATGTTTAACAGAAAATTGATCCAACCATGGAAAGTGATAGATACTGATTCTGTGTTCTTAACTAGTGAAGTTATTAGGCCTAAAAGACTTTAGAACAGTCATTGTATGTCATGGTAGCTTTTTATGGTGCGTAAAAGTAGAAGTGATACTAACTAAATCTACTCGATTTTATGTGGAAACTTCTTATGAGTTGTGCATGTCTCCATATATATCTTTCCGAATGATAGGCAGAAAAGCGTTTACCCAGTCATACACGAGCCCGTGAGTGTTCTGATTCCCGTGAAGATAGCGTGTCAAGAAACTGCAGTGATCCAGATTCGGGACTTGCAGTAGTTTATCTGAAGTTGTGTAAATACATAAAAAAAAAAAAAAGAAGGAAAAATTTGAGACATTCTAGAGTTCATAATATTTATACTTCTCAATCAAGGTGCAAGATAGAGAACGGGATTAAGAGTCCAAGGATCGAAGAGTTACTACTATTTAACAGACACTACGGGTCGAGGTCAACTCGGGGTGACTTGGGGAAAGCCAAATACGCTTTGAGAATAGATAGGAGGTATCATCATCTCTGAGTTGTTGCCCATTTAAAATTTTGAGCTTAATTGAACCTAACCCGTATCACAGAAACGATGAAAACCATTCTAAGTTATTTACCTGCTTACAACCTGTTTCTTTATGTCATAATACAGCTAAACACGGATCTGTGTGACAGTCACGTAGTTAGTATGATTCCTGTTCGGATCTTTTCTAAAACATGGTAGTCCCTATCAAGACTGAAATTTGATCCCGTGTATTTTATTTTTAAAATTTTTCTGCTTATGTAGTTGTTTGATTTTATACCTGGTTACTTGGTCTTAATCGTATCATTTAATTCTTTAAAGGTTGTTTTAAAACTTAATTGCAAATTGTAGGGGTTTGTTTTGAAAATTTTCATATATAGGCGAACTTATCCATAACTTCGCCTGCAATAGGCGAAGTTATCCTTAACTTCGCCTGTATAATCACTGACCCTATATAAAGAAGTTTTAAGGTCAAACAGTATCATTATTTCAAAACCAGCGAACTTATCTCCGAAACCTAAGCGAACTTATCGTATTATCGACAACTGCAGCTGGTGGTGATGATATGGTGGTAGTGGAGGTTAAGGAGATGGATGATGACTATATAGGTGATGATGATGTACTACCGAGTGATGAGATAGAGAAGATTGGTGCAGAGATAGTGATTGATAATGATATTGAAGAGGGAGAGATAGTAGAGGAGAATGTGGAGCATGAGATACCGCAAGTCGAGAACGTAGATATGAGTCAAGAGATTGGGAATGATGAGACTGAATGGGAAGAGCAGCCTAGATGGAAAGAAGGCTATGCTCAGTGGTTCGTCAAAACGAAGAAACCAGCGGTCCCTACAATGATTAAGAAGAGTTACAACATTAGAGGCTATGCTGAAGCGAGAAAAGGGATTATTTGCTGGATATACGATGAGCAGTTGAGGCTCTTTGTTATTAAGAGGTATGATGGTGTTCAGTACTTCAAAAGACTTTTAAGATCGTTGAATACACTGCCAGAATGTGAAGTGAAAGACTTAGCCAGATTGGGATTGATAAACCGAAGTGATGATAATATGGCTAGAGTTATTGGGAAGATTGTTTGGAAGGAAATTATAAAAGAGAAGAAGTTTGAGCTGTTGAAACCACAAAAGGGAAAACTTATCGAAGACAAAGATCGTGGATTGAGAGCTGATGGTAAACCTTGGATGATTATGAAGTATAAGCCGATCCGGTGTTTGAAAGAAGTGCCGATGAAACAGATGCCCAAGGATGTGCTCAAATATCTAAAGTGGTGGTATGTTGATTGTGAAACAGCTGAAGCAGTGATGGAAGACGAAGATGAACAAGAGCTGCTAAGAGTTTATGATCCGATGCATCTAGTGAACTTGTCGCAAGCTGATCTGCAGGTGCTAAATGAGAAGAAAATCTTTTATATTCCAGCTTGGAAAGACGAAGCGAAGAAATATCAAAGGATTGTATCAGTTTGTGTACGCGAAGGAGTTCATGCTTGAAGATGAAGATGCAAGGTCGTTGAAGATTACAAGACACGTGTTTGAAGATAATGAAATGAAGCTACTGCCAAGGGGGAGTCTGTTGGTACATGATGTCAGTAGTTCAGTGTCTAGTGTCTGTAATCGAGTCGTTTGGATTTTAGTTTGTATGTAAGCGAAGGTGCTTACAAGTTCGCTGATATAGGCGAACTTGTTAGACAAGCGAAGTTAGGGACAACTTCGCCTGAACATGCCAGGTGAAGTTGTCGTGATTATATAAACTAGGTTACGGCTTAGTTAATAGAAAAGAAAAGAACGAGTTCATTATTCAGAGAACGAGTTAGAGAGAGTCTGTATTTTGGTTATCTTTGTATCACGTGTTTACGGTTGCAATATAACGTGTTTGTGTGTATTGTAACGTGTTTAATCGTTTTGTCTTCTACGCTCGTAACGTCTTACGTAGGGATTCCGCACCTACGTAAAACGCGATATCTCGTGTAGATCCGGCTGGGAACCTACAACGCTACACTAGACATATACGCTGATTGGTGTACTAACATGTATTTTTGTTTTGTGTTTGCAGATGGGTAAGAAAACTAATATTACGGATCCAAAACATAACATCTGTGCTTATTTGAACGAAGAGGATCCTAAAGAAGAGAAGTTCAAGGTAATCATGCATTCATACCATTTCTAAAAAGATCAAGAATTCACAAGGTGATTACACACTTGGTTGATCCTTATGAAAGCATAGTGACTGGGTTCTGGAGTACTGCCAAGGTGTTTGGTACATATATTCAGGCTACTCTACAAGGACAGAAGATTGTGGTTATTGAGCATTGATTAGAAAGGTCTTGGAATTTGGTGATGAATCGACTGATCCTGTTGATCTTGATGAGCGGATGGTAAAAGGGTGTATGCTCAAGATGGGGTATAGAGATTCACTGAACAAGTTAGCATTCAAGAGGACCACATTGTCTCGACCGTACAAGTATATAGTACATGTGGTGGTGCATTGTTTGGGACATCGGAAGGGTGGATATGATGATATTCTGGATTACCAGATGAGTACCATGGCTACTCTGTGTCTGAATCTGAAGTATAACTTTTCCAGGATGATACTAGACAACATGAAGATGAACTTTGGTGATGATCAATGGTTATAGTACCCGAGGTTTATTCAGATGTTAGTTGAAGAGGGGTTTCCTAAGGTCAAGAAAGAGGGACCTAAGATCTTCTTAGATCATGTTACTAGGAATAATCTGGCCAAACTTGCTTCGTACAAGAATGTTAAAGAAGTTGATATTCCAAAATTCAGGGGTTTGTCTGGACATCTTAATAATCCAGAGTATTTTGCTTCTTCTAATAACAAATGGAGGAATGATCGAAGTGATACGGATAGAGCTGAGGAAGAAAGACTAATCGTGGAATTCAAACCATTGGGCAAGCGTTTCATTAAGATTGAGTCTGACACTAAAGAAGAATCTGTCACTCCTAAGAAGAAGAAACGAAAAATTGTGAAGAAAGAGGTAGTAACACCGTTGACAGAGGATGAAGTATATTCTGCAACATCTGAAAAGGACCCGGAGGAAACTGAATCTGATTCAGAAGTCGGATAATGAGGTTAGCCAATCCTAGGGCTAAGTTTGAGAAACGTACTGAAAGTTCAAAGAAACGTAAGTCTACCGATGAGACAGATGAGACTTAAGTTCCACAAGTTGCTGTTGCAAAGCCAGTAAAGGCAAAAGTTGTTCGTCTTAAGAAGAAATCTAAACAGACTGCATCTCCAAAATTGAAACTGATTGATGAACCAGATATTGAAGAACCGGAGGTTATTATGACTCCTATCAATCAAGAGTTTATTGTGGAAGAACCTGTTGTTGATTTAAGCAAAGATGACAGTGTCTTGAAGACTCTGGTGGTAGAACTATCACCACAAGCACAAGCTCCACATGTTTCACCTAAACCGGCTGATAAGATTCCTGACTTTAGCTTACCGTCTCTAGATGCGAGCTGATTTGGATATTTTCCTACATTTGAAGAACATGATTCGTTAAAAGCAATTGTCACTGAGCAAGGGATTAGAATTGACAGTTTGGTAATTGAAAATGAAAGATTGAGGAAGGAAAATGCTGAACAGAGGAGAGTGATAGAGGATGGAGAGTTGAGGAGGAAACAGTAGGCAGATTTGTTGAATCTCCATATGCAATATTTTGTTGTTTTGGGAACTAAGCTGGGAATTGATTTAAGAGGTGAGGTTGAAAAATCTGATGATACTGTGTTTACAAAGGTATATGGTGGTGAAGCTTTGACTGAAGAAATTAATTTCAGAATACAATATGACCAAGATCGTGTGGACTCCAAGGGTAAAGGAAAGGTTGATGAGCCAACAATACATGTTGATATATCTGATATTGGTGGATCATCATCTGGATTTGTACATGAACCAGAATAGATTGTAGAGCCTATGTTAGAGCCAATCGTTCAACCGGTTATTGAGCCAAGGGTGGAACAAGTCACAGAAGCTGTTAAACCAAGTGAGCCAGAGGAAGAAGAAGATAGAGAAGATGAAGAACAATTAGATTATGGTGATTCTCCATCGTATGATGATCCTGATGATGATGATCAGGATGATGCAAGTGCTGGTGGTGGTTTAGGTGTGTTGGTTGGTTCTGGAGAAAGTGCAAGTGCTGAAAACATGAGTGAACCAGTGACTGAAAATGAACCTACTCATGAACAAGGTCAAACTAAAGGTAATGTTGAAGAGCTAGAGATACTTGATATTGATCCAATAGCTTTTAAGCTTCCAGTGAAATTTTCATCTACCAGAGAAGAGTTAGAGGAAGGTGAAATCGAAGTAACACGTGCTGATTTGGCTAGAATGCTAAGCGTTACCGAGGAATAGTTTGATTTTGATTTTGAAAAGGATCTGGGTACAGTAGATGAGAATATATTGGTGAATGAGCATATTGTTGAGGAGGAACTAGATAAAGAGCAAATCAATTATGTAAATGCTGCTGATCAGGTATTTCCTGAGTTTGATGAAAATTTCGATAAAGAAATTGAGATGGTTAGTCAAGAACTCGATGTTTATATCAAGGAAATCCTATACTTTCTGATATAGGTAAATCTACTGAAGAAGCAGAAGTAAATAGTAAGGAGCAAGAAGATTGGTTTGAAAGAAAGAAGATTGAGCCGAAACGTATATACTTGAATCCAGTCAAGTATTATAAGAAGAAAGAAAAAGAGGTAAAGTTGGGCAAAGTGGTAAGTATTGCCTATCTACCTAAGATAAGGAAGATTGCTGTAAGAAGAACATATGGCGTGCAATATTTTGAAAGCCTATGTGAATTAAAATCCTAACTGTGGATGGATGTGGTGGACATAGTAGAAAAGGAGTTGTTGAATTGTCCTAAACGTGGACCGGTGAAGGAGATGTCGGAGTTCATTAAACGTCAAGCTAAATGCAGATTCCGAAGCTGGACTCCACAAACTCCATTTCTCCATGTGTCTAAAGTGAAGAAAGATCTAGAATCAGATGATTTCGTGAAGGCGTGGAGATATAAACAGCCTGAACCTCTAAAAGTGATTCTGATGTACCCGATGGAGTAAGACTTTCATGTATACTTTTGGTGGTGTTACTATGATGAGAATCGGGGTGAAGCTCAAATTGTGTTAAACCGTGACAGAGTTTGGGATGTTATCGACGTGATGAATCCAATGTGGTTGGTTAATTGCTCATAGAAGGACATAGAGACGCTGCATAAATGCAAGATTCAAGTGTCACGTGATAAATATCATGCGTCTGCTATGCAATACTAGAAAGTGATTAAAATATGTCATAAGTATAAGATTCATTCTGGAGAAGTTTAGAAGAGCAAATGGTTTGAGTTTGGTGATGTGGAAGCACAAAAGGAGAAGGAAAGAGAGGAGGAGATAAAAGAGAAGATGAGGATTGCTGCACTGAAAAGATTCCAATATAAAGGTGTTGGAGTATCGATTCCCACTAATCAGAAACCCTCGACTAAACGCTCATGGGAGGATATGAGAAGGGAATATCGAGAAAAGGTGTTTGGGATGAAAAATTGAAGATCGAAGACCTAGCAACATCCAAGGGGGAGTTTGTTAGAGCATAATGTCTATTGCTAGGGTCTTAGATGTATTAGATATGATTGTATAGGGCTTAAAATGTCAAATGTATGTTGTATAATGTATTCAACGCATAAGTCCACAAGGACGGATATCTTATGCGGCGTATATGTTACACGCCGTATAACATATACGGTCTTGTGTGTCTTCATATTTTTTCCTATATAAAGGGGACTTATGCGTTGATAAGTAGACTTTTGGTCATTGTCAGAGTGAGAGAGTAGAGAGAGAAAGTGTGCAAAGTGTCATATCTTGTAATCTTTCATGTTATTAATGAATATGAGCTTAATGTTTACTTGTGTGTGTTCAATCTCAATGGATTCCGCACTTTGAAATTCAAGCTGTAACATTCAGAGGTCCTAATTGTAATCTACACCAAGATCACAGGTCATTTGATACCACTTGAAATGACCTATGATCTTGATGTAGATTACAATTAGGACCTCTGAATGTTACCGCTTGAATCTCAAAGTGCGGAATCCATTGAGATTGAACACACACAAGTAAACATTAAGCTCATATTCATTAATAACATGAAAGATTACAAGATATGACACTTTGCACACTTTCTCTATCTACTCTCTCACTTTGATAATGACCAAAAGTCTACTTATCAACGCATAAGTCCCCTTTATATAGGAAACAACATGAAGACACACAAGACCGTATATGTTATACGGCATGTAACATATACGCTGCATAAGATATCTGTCCTTGTGGAATTATGCGCTGAATACACTATACAACATACATTTGACATTTTAGGCCCTATACAATCATATCTAATACATCTAAGACCCTAGCAATGGAAATTATGCTTTAACATCATAAATAAACGTGATGCTATCAATATTCGAATAAATTGAAAAGTTGGTGCATACAACATAATTAAATCAAGGACTTCAGGCTTTATTTTTATATTTACTCTTGATTATTTCAACTGCCAGGTATGCCTTCTCGATGTTGATCAGCTCTTCATGTTAGTAAAGGAAAAACATGATAATATCATACACCTATAATTATATGCGTACCTTTTACATCATGGAGAGTAGTAACCGCAGCAAAGTATGACATAGTCGACATGCTTGTCATCTTGATCGAGTTCCCCTATAGGATGTATAGTTAAGGATGGTGTTAGGGTTCTTGAGAGGAACCCGGTTTAGGAGAGAGGAGACGCATGAGTTTCTTATGTTTGTGAGCTTATATTATGATGTTAATTTATTCTTTCTATATATACACCCAAGGGGAAACCCTTAATTTATTAGCTAGTAAGGGTAATATGGCCCATCAACAATTACCAAACTAATATATAATGAGGTATAATTAATTATTTTGATCTATTATTATATAAATGTTAATGATGGCTATATAAATAAATACATAAAATATATGTATTCTTACATTCTCCCACTTGGCCGAGTAATAATTTATTATGAGTATTAGATAAGCCTGGTCAGGAGTTAATACTCATTTTAGCTTTAAACTCAAACTAAAGCAGAGAAATACAGTCATTGAATTGAACATCAGCTCAAGACC
Organism: Bidens hawaiensis; assembly: GCF_021521415.1. Taxonomy (NCBI): domain Eukaryota; kingdom Viridiplantae; phylum Streptophyta; class Magnoliopsida; order Asterales; family Asteraceae; genus Bidens; species Bidens hawaiensis. Next base: position 45,076 of record NW_027501538.1, on the reverse strand, counting down.
CCCATTAATCATACTGCAGTCATTATTTAAAACTTAAGTAGTTATGATCTTCAAGTAAGTCCTTCAGAACGTTTGATTTGTATAATAATTTGTCTATATGTCATTATGCATGCAGAACATATTAAGAGACATACAAAATCAAAACTGGTGAGGAAAAATTAATAATTAATCATTCATAGTGCGATGTGCGTTGTATATGGTCATCAATAAACCAGTCATGATTATAGCGCTTTCATAATACTTATGGGTATAGGATCCTTAAACATATCTTGAATGTATTCGATATGAAAATTTAGTTTCCTCAATTCGTTCATAAACAAATAGTTATTTTTATATCAAATTTTAATGCAGCACCTCTCGAACTGTTACTGTTTGAGAAAATATGGTAGCTGACTTTTATCACAGTAGTTTTTAATATACAATTTATTGGGAGCTAATAAACTTATGAGTCTACTGATAAATATTCAACAATATTTATTGATTAAGTCGTTATTAGTTCATTATGACTCCTCCATGAGATAGATATATCTGCCGACATAAGAATATATCCCAAAAATCACATTTTGTTATATTTGAACATAACAATGCTTAGGGTAATCAACTGGTTTAATTCTCACTTCTTTTAAATTATAGTCTCTCGTTTCCTTTAAATATATTTCAATACTCTTTTGGATGCTCCGCATTAATCTAGACATATCTAGTGTGTTGCAGTATGAGTAATATCTGAACGAGTATAGACTTGAACCTACATAAGACTTCTACTTAACGATGCATGAGGTAATAATCTCATTGGTCCTATTGTCCTATAAAGGAGAGCAATATTGTTTGTTACATGCGTAAGGACCCAATTAAGGTAAAACTTATGGAACAAAACTAACGTCCCTTTGGGTTTATCTCAGAATGTTATGGTATCTATCACGTAAGGGATATATTTGAGATCTATCAAATCAAAGTATGTATGAACAAAGTTTTGAACATATGTAGCATATACTTGTCAAAAGAATGTCATCTATATAAGGGAAAGTTTGTTTTAGTTGCTCCCACTAATCTTAAGGTTGGTACATTAATCCACTTGGTTCTTGACAAAAGTAATTGTATTAATATTTCATCGCACTTTGATGTTTTCCCATTAACCCATGTGTGGATTTTATTAACTTACAGACTGAATGCTCTTTGTCCTTCAGTTTGTAACTTTTAGGTTGTTTTATGAACATATATATATGTAAGCCGTTTGTTAGGGAAAGTTGTTTTAATGTTCATCTAATGTAGCTCTTAACTATTATGAGCTACTAGAACAACAATTATTCTTAAAGAAATCTTTTGTAATATAGGTAAGAAGATTCTTTAATAATCAGCTTCTCCTTGAATATAACCTTTAACAATTGATTCTGCTTCTTACTGTCTTAACGTTTCGTATTGGGATTTAGTTTAGTTATAAACACTCTTAGGTGATTCAACCAAATCTCAAAACGTTACGCTGACTTATGGAGTCAATTATGATTGATGCTAATGGTTTAATTATAAGGGTAAGATCATTAAACTTTCCAACATCCATTTCAACTTTAGTTAAGGAGGTTACATACTCATCAATTTCAGGAGGTTTTAGAACCTAGATGGTCTCTTGAGTTGATTATTGGGTAATTTTAAAAGTCTTGGTTTTATGGATTAGCTCTTGGTTAGGTTGCTATCATTCTCAGGATTTTAAGTGTGTAAGAGTTGGTGCACTATGGTGTACAAGAGGTGTAATCACAGTTAAATTTGGAGTAAAATTTAATGACTCTCTTCCCCCCGCCTCTTGTACTTCTAAAAAGTCATTATAAGGACTTTTACTACTCCCACTGACCTTAGAAGCCTTTAGAAAATTTGCATGCTCAGGGTCAATATTTAAAGACCAATATATTTTAATAGAGAAACAAATTAATGATGTAAGTCGTCATAGTTTCTCTTGTGAGGATTATTTTAGTAAGAAATCGGAATATGCCCACATTTAAGAAGCAATGAAACTTTGTAAGAGTATTAGTAAATTCTAAAGAGATAAGTTTTGATGGGATAGTGTTGTGATGGAGCAGTGTCTTGTACAAGAGGAGTAATTGAGATATAATATCTCTAGAAAAAAATACAAGAGAAGTTTCAATAATGTACATGACGTGGGAATCTGTCATATATATGTTAGACTTGATTTGATTTCATTAGAGTCTAGATGTCATAATAAACTTAGGGACATATTTAGAAGAAATCGTATTAAGACCGTGGACCATAGAAGACAGATTAGATACAAGTAAATAGCCTTTTAGATGATAAAAGAATAATGTCTGAATATTCCGTTTGAATAAGTTACATGAATGTAAGTGAAATACAACTTCTGGTGGACCCATACTTATTTCTTAACCAAGTAATGTTTAGGGCATCTAACACATGATTTAAAATCACCATGAATAAGCTTACATGTAAAATCACCCTCATCAACTATGTAATGATTTGTCATGAAATTTGGTTTTAATTGATGAATTTTATAGATCTCATTTGTCTTTTGTTAATTTTTTTTTATTTTCATGATAACAAAAGTTTTGAAAGTATGTAGTATTATCTAGTTATATTTTATAAATGTTTCAATCCAGATATTGATAACAAATAATATGAGAGCTTAAAGTAAGAGTGACTTTATGTTGGCTATGCAAACCTCACAACTGTCGTAATGTAGCTTAAGTATTGACACTAAATTATGATTAATCTCCAGAATATTTTAGTTATCATAAAGCGTAACTAGAAGATAGTTGATCATGGTTCTAATAACCTTAAAATTTAAATTTGTTACTAACACTTATGTTAGTTATTTGCTTATTTTAGGTAAACATATAGAACTAGACTCAACCAATCATATGGAATATTAGGATTAACAGACTTAAATATCATTAATATACAACTATCAATTTTAGCTACTTGTTCTTTTGAGTTATGGATAGTCTTGTTGCTTATGCCTAATCTAATGGCATATTTTTGCAATGAGACTTCTCCTTAGAGGACTTAAAGCTGGAAGTAATACTTGTATTTTGTCCACGAACCTTCGAATATACCTCTTTTTAAGTTTTAGTGGTAGTGAGTTTGAATAACTTCTTATTTCTAGTACAAGATATTTTTTTTTCTTGTGCATATGCTGCCAATCAACACACTCATTTTTCTTTGGTACTTCTGAGTGTTATAGTTGATTCTTAAGACATCAAATTGTACTATTGAAAATTTAGTATGTTGTACTAGAAAATTGCATTTATTCTCATGTGTGAGCCGTTAATTTTACGGGTCAGGATATTGTACATTATGATGTATTAAGTAATGCGATTTAACCTTATAGTTTGAATTTTTAAAGAGTGCATGAATCTTAGGATTTATTTTGATTAGTCTTAGGAAAAACTAAATCTAGAATAACTCTAGTGATAACATTTATTTAAATAAGTTCTTGATCATTTTAGTTATGCACGGGCTAGTTTTGCTAGATATAAATGTAACACATCACCTTTGGGCAGAAATAAGACATTTGAATCATGTTAGGCAAAACTAATAAAAGCTTTAGTTACACTAGAATGATAGGGTAGATGTAACACATTTACACGAGGTCGAAGACTCACTCAAAAATAAACCAAATAATACTAAATAGATAGCGGTAAGTGGGTGTCGAACACGAAGAGTTTGTGGAATATGTGTTACCAAGTAGTTTTATAGATTAACTAAATTTAAACTAAATGAATAAAATAAAATATCAAAGTTTTGATTGTTTTGTTTGATTAACGAAAATTAACTAAAACACTTAACACTATTTTTCAATCAAAGATGAGAGGATATGCTATCCCTCGGTTTCAGGTTTCAATGAATGTTAATGTAAACGTTTAATCTGAGACGAACTATAAAAACATAATTCATGAATATGCAAATGATTGTGGTAATTGAGGACTAAGTACTTGGATTAACAAATGCAAGGTTATCGCTCAAAAACCAATTAGATTATCCAACCCCGAATTCCACCCGATTAATCCCGATTGCCTATAGCACCGAGAACTGACGGTTTAGAACACGAATTAAACAAACTAACAACTTATCAATCAATATATAGACATCATAATTATGAAATCAATAATATTAAACTACCATCTCAGCAATTGCATAAACATTCAATCAACAAACAATATGAAACCTTACAATCCGAGGGAAAACACAAAGGAGATTAGCCAAGCATTGTTTGAAAAATCATCATCACATTGGTTATCATCAACATATCAATTTAAAGCATAAAATAATGTTTTCCAATTAGCAATAATGATTCTCCAGCCTCCCCAATCGTTTTTCAATGTTTCTTGATGAAAAGATAATGCAAAGATTAGCCAAAACGGCCAATTAAACCCAAAAGACACCTGCTGTTACGACATGGACCGTGGACCACGGTTTCCTCCGCCGTCCTAATACAGCCCACGGTACGGTGGGTTCTGCCAAATTTGTGTCAGGTGGACCGTGGTCCACGATCTACACCGTGGGCCACGATGGAGCTGCTTCAAGTTTTCTTGTTTTCTTTATAATTTTCTCGTTCTAGCTCCGTTTTCTTCACCGTCTTCGCCTATGATCTTGTTGTTTTGTCCTTTAGCTTTTCAAACCTGCATCACACAATATAATGTAGTATTCCAAATCCTTGAAATTAAACATAAACGCACGAGATGTAATAAGAATTACTACACTTAAGGGTGGCTCTATGATCCACCCGTCACATCCCCACACTTACACGTTGCTTGTCCTCAAGCAACACTTGAAACCACAATTGTTTTCAAAACACACCACCAAACATACCACAATCCCGGCTTGGTCATGGTCCCGAGTCATACCCTATTCCCACATAATTAGAGGTTTGCACTAGCTTACTTGATATTATATTTTATAACATAGAATTCTAGTCAACCTTAACATGCTTTCAATCTTTACTCATACATAACACACCGTCACTCATTAACTCATTTATCGGTGACCATTCCAAATATCACAATCATACTCGATTCTCCTCGCATACGCTTGTACCACCGTCAAATCTCCACCTACTCGTGCTTTAACACAAACGCAAATCAATAGGTCTTAAATGGGTTGTAATGGGGCTAGGTGTAAGGGTATGGAATGGGGAATATTGAAAGTGGCTCAAGTGATCCGACCCGGCTTGTTACATCAAAACTAAAATAAACAAAAGAACACACTACCATATACGCGACTTGTATCATCAACTCGATACACATGACTTTAAACATTTCTTCAACTTTTCTCTCCTTTTTTTTAATAATAACTTGCATGAATACTTAAATGCTACTCTCTATTGATTAAAATCAAAACAGCTACAATTACAAAGAAACCTATCAAGCCGGATCATCTCACAAATACATCGGGGTTAATTAAATAGGAACAATAAGACAAAATAGGTTTACTAAAGGAACCAACCCCCCGCCCATCTCATTGCCCACGCTCATATAGGTAAATTATGAAGCCCAACCCCCAAAATTCACACTCATCCGAGACGAGGTTTTAACCTAAGAGCCTCAATTACTTTTGCATTTATGCCAAGCTAAGGCCTCAAAGTGCATTGATGGCACAAGTTCCAACAGAGAATAACCATTCCGTCACCGCTCTTCGTTTTCCCAATACCCAAGTGACTATGGGCCTGTTATGTGATTTGATAAACCGAAAGCATGCTAACCTTGCCTAGAATACTACTCGACCACATTTTTAACATAGCTAAGCAAACTTGATTTTTGGGGAATTATGACCATGAAAGGGGAACAAAACTTTGCCCCGCCAATCTTACCACTTTCCAGTGTTTTTCTTTCAATTGTTCTCTTTTTTTTCATTTTTTTTTAATTTTTAAATTTAACGAAAAATTTCCCATCCCCACACTTGGGAAACATTATCCCCAATGTATGTTTTTTAGGAAATAAAACACACAAAACACCACCAATTGTCATAACCATAACATTCTCCTACCAACCCCCCAAATACACAAAACATAGCATAAAAACACCAATATACACGAAATATACAAAACAAAGTGCACCTGGTATGATGAAGTCCAATCAGTAGTAGGGCGGTTGTGGCGGCCCGAAAATGGAGGTCATAAAGTCCGAAAATTCACCAAAGTTAAAAGCTCCACTTTCGCCGCTGCTGCCTTCTCCCGATGATGGTGGTGGTGGTGCCATCGACTGCATCGAGTCCACCCACATGGAGTGATACAATGGAGGCTCGGGGTATTGCACAGAGCCGTCGTATGGAGGCAAAGATGTGTAATCCACACATGGTGGATCTGGAACGACCTCTTCACCTGCATGCCATTGTTCGTGCATTCTTCTATTTCGGTCATCCATATACCGCATGTTTGATTTGTGCTCCCGCGTATAGGCGTGAGCACGGTTCCACATCTTGTTACGGTCATGCCTCTCTTTCTCGGCTCGTTCATGATAAGCCCCCATGAAAGTTTGGTGGTCAAAAAGGGTTTGGGCCTCCTCCGACCAATTATCGAAAGTGGAGGGCTGATGCCTCTCCACCACCTCATTTATCGAACCCATGTGGGCCCAATTGTCTCCATATGAAGCATATCCCGAAGAATAGTCCCAACCCCTTTGTTGGGATCCACTATCACCCGCATTCTCGTCACCACCAACCACCTCCATGTCTTCATCGTCACTTCCTTCCTCCATTATTTCCTCCCGGTCTTCATCCGGTTCTTGTTCAACATCCTCCCTTAACACTCTCCATATCTCATTACCGATCTTCAACTGATGGTATCTTTCGCTCTTGTTATATATCCAACCTGGCCCCAACGCATCCAACTTATGTTCCGTAAAAACCTTCTTCAACCCAACTGCACCTGCTGGAATGGCGCCTTGCAATTTCAGTATCGTCGTTATCAGTCGGCAGTGTGGGATTAACTTTCTCTTGTTGCTCTTTTTACTCGTCCATATGTTTAACAAGGCTAAGTAGCGAAAGGAAATTCGCGGCTTGCCAGTCATCAATGCGGCCAAAACCGGCATATCACTGTTCCTCACTACTGAAATGTCGCTCTGACGGGGTACCACATTGGACAAACATATTGTCATCAACAATTGCGCTTCAATCCTCAACTCCTTTATTTTAAAGTTCGACCTTGTACCTCTACCCCCTTTCAATACCGACGATAGTATATTATACGATTGCCGGCTTTTGTTAGGATGGTTAAAAAGATCTCTGACCGATGGATATACATAAGAATTAGATGGCTTGCTGTCGAACCGAGCAATTTGATTGAGTGTTTCAAAAAACATCTCCACTATCGTTCCACCCACAGTACCAATCAACCTCAAATCTGAGCCTCTCTTAAACGGTGGGCACCGCAAGGTAGGTACCCACTCCTCAATCTCCCTATCATATAACACCGTGCTCTCTCAATCGTAACACTGGAGAGCAGCTTCGCAACCTAATGCTTCAAACTTGTCGAACACGCCAAATGATTCAAGACCTGAGTCGGTCACTTCCTTCTCACACATAAAACCTTCCAACCTGTCTCTTATACAAGTCATCTTATCCATAAATAACTCCGCCTGCCATTCTAAAGCATAACTCGATAATACCCTACCCCTCCAGTCGGGTTATGGGATTTCTACTTGCACATGCTCTTGCTCTTCTCTCAACCGTTGCCTTTTGGCTTGGGCGGTCCGACCACTTCTAGATGCCGCCTTTCCTTTTCCCTTGTCCGAACTCCTTCCCATCTATACGCACAAACCACCAAAACAAACCAAGTCAATTCAATATATCCATCCCCACACTTGCTTGTTACCATAGTTATGGATAACAGCTCGTTATATAATTAACCAATGTCACAAAACTTCAATAAACACTTCAATTTTTTAAATTTTTTTTTAACTTTTCCATGAAAAATTACCAATTTCAAGCATTTATTTCTTATCCATAACTACAATTTGTAACCATTATAACCAACAAACAAGTGGGTTTACACAAATCAACACCAATTTGACAGATTTTCCAATGTATTCAACGAGTTAACAATGAACATACCTTGGTTTAATGTGTATGATGATAAACAAGCACTTGTCTCAAGCAAACAAGAAAACCCCAAAAATCATTGAAATTTTCGGAACCCTAACCCTCACAATCGGGTTACCACGTAAGAATTGATGAAAATAGAGTTTGGGTTGTTAATACTCTTACAAATCCACACACAATAGGGTTAAGAAACTTGGATTTTGGTAGTTAATTGGAAGAGATGATGGTGAAATTAAGGGTTGAGAGAGTGTTTTATGAAGATGGAGAGATGGTTGGTAAGTTTTGTGGCTGGGATATGTTGTGAAAGAAACTTAAAATTCGTCTATAATCTTTAAAACAAATCAAACCGCAGCAGGAGGAAGCGCACCGTGGGCCACGGTGTGAACCGTGGTCCACGGTTGACCAGGGTCAACGATACATACAGCTCGGACCGTGGGCCACGGTGTGAACCATGGTCCACGGTGATGTTGAACCATAACAAACAGAAGCCACCGTACCGTGGTCATAATCCGACCGTGACCCACGTTAACTGGACCGTGGGCCATAGTGTGGAACGTGGTCCACGATGAGCCTGAATTTTTTTTTAACCAAACAACGTATTAAAAAAATCACACTAACAATTAAAAATTTAAATTACCCTATCCCCCATGAAAAACCTGAGTTGTCCTCAACACGGTAAAGAAATTCCTAAGAACTTCCCCACACTTGGTTCGAACACACTCGCATGAGAAAGGTAATTTTAAAATAAATGTTTAACAAAAACTATTTACATTATACAACATACCTGAGCCTTTCCTTTACAAAATGGAGCCATCCGGTGAGCCTAGAAGAAAACTCACCTTATCCTTGTCAATCATGTTCAAATCCTTTCCTTCCAAATAAGGTTTGAGGCGATGTCCATTCACAACTTGCTTAACTTGACTTTGCTTGTCTTCAATCTCCACATCACCAAACCTCTCGACTCTTGTGATCACATACGGGCCCATCCATTGGCTTTTGAGCTTCACGGGAAACAATTTGAGTCTTGAATTATAAAGCCACACTTTTTGCCCAACCTAAAATGTTCGTTTCCGTATCTTGGCATCATGCACCCTCTTCAATTTCTCTTTGTAATTCGAAGCACATTCATATGCTTCATCCCGGATTTCCTCCAACTCATTCAATTTCAACTTCCTTAACTCACCGGCTTCCTTGTAATCCAAATTGACATTCTTAATTGCCCATAGTGCCCGGTGAGCCAACTCCATTGGCAAATGACACCCTTTCCCATACACCAACCGATACGGAATGGTACCAATCAGTGTCTTGTAAGCATTGCGATAAGCCCACAATGCATCCTCCAACTCTATCGACCAATCTTTTCTATCAACCCGCACCGTCTTCATTAAAATTTCTTTGATTTGTCGATCCGACACTTCAACTTGGCCACTTGTTTGAGGGTGGTAAGGCGTTGCAATTCGGTGATTCACACCATAACGCTTCAACAATTTGCCAAATGCAAAATTCTTGAAGTGTGATCCACCATCGCTTATGATAACCCGGGGAATCCCAAATCTTGAGAAGATGTTCGATTGAACAAACTTGCACACCATGGAATGGTTATTAGTTCTCGTTGCAACCGCTTCGACCAACTTTGACACGTAATCAACCACAACAAGAATGTACAAGTACCCACATGAGTTTGGAAACGAGCCCCTGACGTCTATGCCCCACACATCAAAAATGTCCACAACCAAGATGGGTTATAAAGGCATTTCATTCTGTTTGGATATACCCCCCATTCATTGGCAATTTAAACAATGCCGAGCGTACTCACTAGCATCCTTGAAGATCGTTGGCCAATAGAATCCACACATAAGTACCTTGTACCCCGTTTTGGAACCACTAAAATGGCCCCCACATGCCGACGAATGAGCGTGTTTCAAAATCTCTTGTACTTCATTCTCGGGCACACACCTTCTCACTACTTGATCTGCTCCAATCTTGAAGAGATCCGGTTCATCCCAAATGTATTGCTTAACTTGGGCTGTAAATTGTTGCCTTCTCTTCTTTGACCAAAATTCCGGAATTGCCCCCGTGGCCAAATAATTGACATAATGAGCATACCACGGTGCGGTTGAAACAACAAGCAACTGTTCATCTGGAAATTTCTCGTTTATCTCCTTCGGATCATCACCACCCTAATTCGCGACAAATGATCCGCAACTACATTCTCATAACCCTTTTTGTCACGAATTTTGAGATCGAACTCTTGTAATAATAACACCCATCGAATCAAACGTGGTTTCGCATCTTTCTTTTCCATCAAATAACGCACTGCACTATGATCCGAGTACCCTACAACTTTACTTCCCAAAATATATGAGCGAAACTTATCTAAGGCAACACCACCACAAGCAACTCCTTTTCGGTGGTGGTGTAGTTCAATTGTGCCTCAGATAAAGTTTTGCTTGCATAATAGATCACCACCGGCTTTTTGTCCACTCTTTGACCCAAAACCGCTCCCAACGTGCTATCACTAGCATCACACATAATCTTGAACTGTTTTGACCAATCCGGTGATTGTAGGATTGGTGCTTGCACTAACTTCTCCTTGAAACTATCAAATGCTTGCAAACACTCATTAGTAAACTCAAAGGGGGCATCCTTCAATAGAAGATTACATAAAGGTTTTGAAATTGCACTAAAACCTTTAATAAATCTTCTATAGAACCCGGCATATACCAAAAATGATCTCACCCCTTTGACATTTTTCGGGGGTGGCAAAGATGATATTACTCTAATTTTTGCTTGATCAACTTCCATCCCCCTACTTGAAACCACATGACCCAACACAATACCTTCTTGTACCATGAAAAGACTTTTCTCCCAACTTAACACCAAGTTTGTCTCAACACAATGTTTTAAAACTTTTTCTAAATCATTGAGACAAGACTCAAAGGTTGAACCAAAAATAGAAAAGTCATCCATAAAAACTTCAAGTGAATCCCCGACCATGTTTGAAAATATGCTCATTATGCATCTTTGAAAAGTAGCCGGGGCATTACACAATCCAAATGGCATTCGTCTAAAAGCAAAGGTGCCATATGGACAAGTAAAAGTGATTTTGTGTTGGTCATCGGGATGAATTGCAATTTGATTATAACCCGAATACCCATCCAAAAAACAATAATATTTTTGACCCGAAAGTTTTTCAATTATTTGATCAATGAATGGTAATGGAAAATGGTCTTTTGAGGTGGCGGTATTTAATTTTCTATAATCAATGCACACTCGCCACCCGGTTACTGGTCGGGTGGCGATTTGGTCACCTTTATCATCTTTTATTACCTGGATGCCGTCTTTCTTGGGCACTACCTGTGTCGGGCTCACCCTTGAGCTGTCTGAAATGTGATAAATAATCCCCGCATCCAACCACTTGATTACCTCTTTTTTCACCACTTCCCGCAAATTCGGGTTCAATCTCCTTTGAGTCTCCCTTGTTGGTTTAGCTTCCTCATTTATAATTATTTTATGCATAACCATAGAAGGACTAATACCTTTTAAATCTGCCAGCGTCCATCCAATAGCTGCTTTATGTGCTTCCAACACCTTCACTAATGCCCGCTCTTGCTCTTGCTCCAAATTTGAAGCAATGATAGCCGAGAGGGTTTCATTCTCCCCTCAAAACACATACTTCAAGTGACTCGGAAGCTCCTTCAACTCCACCTTTGGTGGACACTCCAAAGATGGTTTGGTATCCGAATTGATTCCCTTTGGCAAACTCTCCCATTGTTGTGTCCATGGTGGTTTTCCCTCTTGTAGAGTTAGTGCATTCTGTTTTTGTTCCTCCATCCGCAAAGCACAAAGGTGTACCTGTTCAGAATCATCACAAAGACAAGCCTCCACACAATCCTCATCATATTCATGAGGATTGCAATGATCCACCACATCTGCCAAAAAACATTCTTCACCACTCAAAGAATTAGCAACATTAGTAAAAACGTTTAAACGCATTTTCCGGTTGCCAAAAGCCATGTCAACGGTACCATATCTACAATCAATGATTGCATGGGCCGTGTTCAAATATGGTCGACCCAAGATAACATTTTGTTGTTGACTTGAGTCACCTGATGAATAATCCAACACCAAAAAATCCATAGGATAATAAAATTCCTCTACCTTCACAATTATATCCCGTACTATTCCACGGGGAAGTTTATGAGATAAATTGGCCAATACAACCGTGGTCTCCACGTGTTTCAAAAGACCAAAGTCGTATTGGTCATATAAACCTCCCGGGAGAATATTCACTCCGGCCCCAAGATCCAATAACGCCCTAGACATTTGAAAATCACCCACTTGAATGTTAATTAAGGGTGTTCCCGGATCTTGAAGCTTAGAAGGGAGGTCTCCTTTTAAAACCGTGCTTACCCGCTTGGTTAAGTCTACCCGTTTAGGCACTTTTTGTTGCCTCTTTTGAGTGCATAATTCTTTTAAAAATATTGCATAAGCGGGTACTTGTTTTATTGCTTCAAGTAAAGGTAAATTCAATTTAACCTGTTTGAATACCTCCCACAACTCCTCCTTTTGAGGACCCCGTTTTAAAATCATGTTTTTCTTACCCGGATTGATCAAAGCTGAAGGAAATGGAATTGGAACCTCTCCCACTTCCTTGTTTTTATCGTTTAAAAGTTCATTTTGACCCGAATCTTTGTTTGAAAACGTGGATGCTTTAAGGGGTTGAATGGGTGAAGCTTGTTCATCTTCACTTTCTACCCCCGTCACATCCTCTACCACACCTTCAGCTAGTTCCGATGTGGTATTGATTTTAAAATCCTTACCACTTCTTAAAACACTTACCTGATTAATCGGCACATTGTGAGAAGTAGTGTGAGTAGGGTTCACCTTGGTGTCACTCGGGAGTTGACCTTTGTTTTTCTTCAAGTTAGATAGCTCGGTTGTAAGTTGACCCATTTGAGTTGTCAATGATTGGATGGCCTTGTCATGAATTTCATCCTTTTGTATACGAGCTTCATCCAACTGATTCCTCTTTTGCATCTCTTGTTGCATCATCTTTATCATGTCCATCACTTCATTCCCACTTGATGAACTTTGGCCCGAAGACCCACCTTGATTACCACCCGTTCCTTGAAATTGACTTTGATTTCCTTGGTTGAAGTATTGTTGACGAGGGATAAAGGTGGTTTGAGAAGTCCCTTAGAAATTCGGATTTAGTTGAGTTGCTTGATTTCCATAACGGAAATTTGAATGATTTCTCAACCCGGGGTGGTAAGTGTTTGAGTTCATGTTGAAATTCCGATTACCACCCCCTTGGCCTTAAAGTGCATTTACCTCCTCAACTTGTGCTTGACCTACCGTACACACATCAGCCCCATGACCCAACTCATTGCAATTGGTACAAACATCAATTCATTGATTAGTGGTTTGTACCCCCACATCTTCAACGGCATGAACTTGCGGTCTTCCAATTGCCGGTCTTGCTCTTCTTGCAGTTTGAGCCTTTCTCTTCGATGTGACCGACATTTGTTCCAAGAATGCCCAATCGTCTTTTTCATAATTGATACCGAACATACCGTTTGTGATTGACATCAAATCCCTTTCATCCTCCGTATTCAACCCTTCAGGAAAAGCATTCAACAACTCCCAAAGAGCCATACCATGATGAGGATAGTTCTTGATCATCATGTTGAACCACTCGAATGCTTCATGAAACATTTCACCCGATTGTTGTTGGAAAGACCTCAAACTTCGTCTCGCTTCATTAATCTTTTGGGCCGTGTAATACTCTTCTAAGAACCTTTGTTGCATCTCGTCCCAAGTATAAATCGATGCGGATGGCAAATTGTAAAACCATCTCTTTGCCTTATCCTCCAACGAAAATTGAAATAAAACCAATTTCACCTCATCTGGTGTACAACCTTGACCCCCAATCGTGTTGCAAATAGAGTCATATGCCTCCAAATGAAAATATGCTTCTTCCGTTGCTAAACCCTTGTACTTTGGTAAACTTTGGAGCGCATTGGTTCTCACCTCAAATGTTCTTCCTTGGTGGTTTTGAGGAATAACCACCGGAGATGGGTTATTGGTGATGATCAGTCAAAAATGAGCCTCTATTCCCCTTACCATTTCCCCTGCATGTCTTCTTGGTACCCCCAATGGTACTCTTGGTTGTCCCATTTGTCGGTAAACGGGCCTTTGTTGCATATTTTGTTGAACTTGTGGTTGGGGATTTGGTTGTTGAAATTGAGGTTGTTGATAATGCGGTTGTTGTGGAACTTGTTGCAATGGTTGTGGTTGTTGTACTTGATTGACATTCTGGCCACCCCATTGTTGCGCTTGTTGTTGCGGTTGAAAATCGGATCCGTACCCAAAATTCCCTTGAATCCTCAACTGATTCCCATCAACCCCGCTTGAATATCCTTCTTCGAACTCTTCATACCCATCATTACTGTCACCATACCGTGGCCCACCAAACAAATGCATACCCGATCTTTGACCCGGTGAAGTATGAATTATGGGTGGGTCTTGGGTAAATGTGTATGGTTGTTGATAAGGTGAATTTTGTTGAGATTGGAAGGATGATTGTTGTGGTGAGTTTGATGATTGTCCTTGAATAGGCATGAAATTTGTCAAGGGTGGGAGGTTAACTGGTGGCTGAAAGCAAAACACAGCTGAAGTAGGTTCACTTGTGGAATTGGTGGTGGTAATGGATACTGTAGATAGTGGGTTTGGTGAATAATGGGTGGTGGCATCGGCGGTACGGTTTGTTCCGAAGCCATGATTGTGGTGTCAGTTGTTCGACTTTTTGTCCTTGGCGACCAAATAACCTTGTTTTCCCTTTGCAGAATCCGGTTCTGACGAAAGGTTCTCTCGATTTCAGGATCAAACGCTAACGGAGATGAAGACCAAGAGCGTCTTGTATGCATATACCTGTATGTACCTGCACACTAGCACAACCCGCGTAAAAATGACAATAAACAATTAAACAAAAACTACAAAAATAACACACGTTGCGCACTACTCCCCGGCAACGGCGACAAAATTTGACACGAGGTCGAAGACTCACTCAAAAATAAACCAAATACTACTAAATAGATAGCGGTAAGTGGGTGTCGAACACAAAGAGTTTGTGGAATATGTGTTACCAAGTAGTTTTATAGATTAACTAAATTTAAACTAAATGAATAAAATAAAATTCAATGTTTTGATTGTTTTGTTTGACTAACAAAAATTAAGTAAAACACTTAACACTGTTTTTCAATCAAAGATGAGAGGGTATGCTCTCCCTCGGTTTCAGGTTTCAATGAATGTTAATGTAAACGTTTAATCTGAGACGAACTATAAAACATAATTCATGAATATGCAAATGATTGTGGTAATTAAGGACTAAGTACTTGGATTAACAAATGCAAGGTTATCACTCAAAAACCAATTAGATTATCCAACCCCGAATTCCACCCGATTAATCCCGATTGCCTATAGCACCGAGAACTGACGGTTTAGAACACGAATTAAATAAACTAACAACTTATCAATCAATACTTAAACATCATAATTATGAAATCAATAATATTAAACTACCATCTCAGTAATTGCATAAACATTTAATAAACAAAGAATATGAAACCTTACAATCCGAGGAAAAATACAAAAGAGATTAGCCAAGCATTGTTTGAGAAATCATCATCACATTAGTTATCATCAACATACCAATTCAAAGCATAAAATAATGTTTTTCAATCACCAATAATGATTCTCCAGCCTCACCAATCGTTTTTCAATGTTTCTTGATGAAAAGATAATAAAAAGATTAGCCAAAACGGCCAATTAAACCCAAAAGACACTTGATGTTACGACATGGACCGTGGTCCACGGTTTGGACCGTGGGCCACGGTCTCCTCCACGGTCCTCATAAAGCCCACGGTAGGGTGGGTTCTGCCAGATTTGTGTAAGGTGGACCGTGGTCCACGGTCTGCACCGTGGGCCACGGTGGAGCTGCTTGAAGTTTTCTTGTTTTCTTTATAATTTTCTCTTTCTAGCTCCGTTTTCTTCACCGTCTTTGCCTTTATCTTGTTGTTTCGTCCTTTAGCTTTTCAAACCTGCAATCACACAATATAATGTAGTATTCCAAATCCTTGAAATTAAACATAAACGCACGCGATGTAATAAGAATTACTACACTTAAGGGTGGCTCTATGATCCACCCGTCACACATCACCTTTGGGCAGAACTAATACATCAAAAAATTCATTCAAGTTAAGCCTTTTATGTTTTGTAAAAAATTTATAATTTTTAAGTGTTTACAAAGCATTTAATTAGTTAATAGCAAAAAAAATATTTAGGGGTAAGGATTTTTTAGTTTCTGGTAACACCTAAGTTCTCGGGAATTTTGTGTTCCTGGGAATGGTCTGTTTTCAGTTTTTAGTGGCTTTTCAGTATTTGGGTGTTTGTGGGAATTAATGGATTTTTTGGGAAAATGTTGATTCTAGTATTAGTGAGTTTTTGGGTTTATGGGTTATGACCCCAAACCATTTTAAAAAAACCTATAAATCCAAGAACCCATAAACTGCTTTAACAATACATGAATTTTTGAATAACCCGTGAACCTTTAAACTGGTTTAAGCCCTTAACCCATGATCTTTATTAACTTATTAATAATGATAAGATTTTGTTCAAATCTTTTAGTGATTAACATTTATATCTGTTTCCTATTTTGAGGGGATTCAAATCTTTTAAAAAAATAGTAAAACTTTTAAGTTAATCAATATTTAAAAAGTTATGTCCCTAAATAATCATTAACAGATTTTAATCTAAATTTGAACCAAAATATGTATGATTTTCGAGAATTATGATGAACACGAAGAATATCATCGAAATCTTTAGCAATTAAACATGCAATAAATACTGGAATCGAAATCTTTAATCATGATTTTAACATATTTCGAAAATATTAAGGTTTATTAAATATGACTTTTAGCGATTTTAAAAAGTTTCATATATTGTTTTTATAATAGAACACGAAAAAAGATACCGAAAAAATTAGGGTTTATCAAGTTTTAGTCCATGTCTTCTAATTCAATTCCAGATTTAGGGAAAACATGAAGAACTGATTAATCAACATAGCTTTTATACTACATGTTGATCAGTTCTTCATGTAAGCAATAGAAAGCATGATAAATATTAAGCCTATGAACCTGTTGCGGCAAGGAGATTAGTAACCGATTCAGAGAATGATGTAGTTGACATGTTTGTCATCTTGATCGAGTTCCCTGATGTGTTGTAAAACACTCGTATTTTCCGCACGTTTTATCCACGTATTATATTATATTTTATATGTTTTAACTCGTTTTAGATAGGTTTTACATACATTTATTAATCTTGTAGGTTTTGGGTGAAAGAAAGAAGAAAACCGGGACTTTTCGAGCATTCTACGAGCCTTTTACGCATACAAGTTCAAGACAAAGCTCAAGGCCCGACCCGTATGCATCATGGAGGCCCAAGACCATATTATATTATATTATATAAAAAAATTAAAACCCTAATCAGCCTATATGGCTGCTGGTCGGATTTAGCAGCAATCAACAGCAAGCAATAGCAGCACAACAGCATCAACAGCAGCACAACAACAATCAACAACAGCACAACATCTGCTGATCGGAATTTCCAGCAAGAAAAAAGCAAGAAAAAGCTTTTGTGTGCTAGGGTTTTGATCGTGTGACGGCTAGGGAAGGAAGAACAAGCAAGAATCAAGCCTCGGGATCATTCACCACTGTTTTTTACAGCCGAGAGCAGCCCCGGAACACCTCATATCCTTACCTCTTTTTCATTTTTCATACACTTTTAGTTTCTTGCTTAATTGTTGAATTGTTTTGCAATTACTTGAGAGATTGAATTGTTTATGATTAGGATTGATCATTGGATGTTTATTAAGATGATTGGTATGAGTTTTATGATGTTTTTATTGAGTGTTTGCTGCTGTCCAAAAATTATGCTCGGCTAATCTTGTTAGTTCTACCTAGGAATGATGATAATTGTTTGGTTTTGATGAGTTTTATGGATTGTTTGATTAATAGACTTTAATTGTTATTGTAAAGTTTGATTTAGACATGAAATAGGTTGTGTTTAAGGGCTGGAAAATTTGGTGATTCATTGCATAAACCCCGTGTGTTGATTGATTAGTTTTGTATTGATTGATCGATGCATTGTTTGATTCTAGACTTTGTGTTTAGGGTTTGTTTGCGGTAGGTACCACCGTAGGGTTTTGTTGCATGATTATTTGGATTGAGTACAGCGGTTAAACACCTTTCTTGAGACCGAGAGGTGATAGGAAGTAGGGTCGTCTCATTGCCTTTGCATGCTAGAATAGGGATTGCGCGAGAGCGAGTTCGTTTCTTGTCAGGTTTAGGTATTTGAGCGACTAATTGATCTATTTTGGTTTAAGTTGAATTGTTCCTCTATCCGTGGTTGTGTAGTATTCATTACCATTAGGGTCGAGTGTTGGTGAGACCGAGAGGTGATCCTTCATTAGAACACGTTAGCAATTATTTCCCGGTTTGGTCGTTTTAGGCGATTTTGAGTAGTTAGGGTTTGTTGTGTGAGACCGAGAGGTAATCCAGTGAGCCCGAGCAATCCTTAGTCATGTCATCTTTAGGGACCGGTGTATTGAAGTCATTCAATCCATTAGCTTGTTAGGCCTACAATTTGATTCAGACCTAGGTAGACGTTTTCTCCATCCTAAGTTAACACAGTTAGTTTTCCGTTAAGTTTTCTATTTATGGTAAGTTTTGTTAGTTAATCCAGTTAGTGCAGTTAAGTTAAAAGAAATCAAAAATCAATATAATATTATTTTAAGGTAGGTCTTGTCTAGGGTTAGTGATCTTTAGCGTTCTAACGTGTCCACTTGTTCGATACTCGGACTTCCTAAGTCTATACTACTTGCGATTGGTACACTTGCCGGTTGTGTGTGGTTTTAGGATTTTCGTTTTAATATTAAAGCTTAGTTGTGAGGGTCATTATTATAGGGTTATTAGACACACATCAAGTTTTTGGCGCCTTTGCCGGGGACACGGTTTTAGGCGTTTTGAGAGCAATCCGAGTTAGGACTTATCTTTTGTGCTACTTGTAATTATTTTTTTTTTTGTTTTATTTTACTTATTTGTTAGAATAGTTTAGATAATATTATTTATAATTATAGTTTTTATGTGACAGACTCGATCTCGTGGACCACCCGACACTGAATCATTCCCCGAGCCAGAGAGAGTTTCGTGAGAGACATCGTCCCGTTTCACCTTCATCCACTTCTTCATCCGTTGACCCCGACGATAGGGATAGGATCATGGGCGACATTCCACCGAGGAGGACAGTTACGGACCGGGCCCGACCGGCCAATGCTGGCGTGAGATCCAACATCGTACCACCCGCCATTGGAGTTGCGACGAACTGGCAGATCCCGTCAAACATTCTAAATACCATTGCTCATTCTGTTCAGTTTCACGGGTTGCTTCATGAGAACCCGCACTCTCACCTCCATCGCATCGTGCGTATTTGCGACACTTTCCATCTTGCGGGCGTTTCAGAAGACGCTGTTAAGCTCCGCGTTTTTCCGTTTTCACTCGCTGATCAAGCGAGTCTGTGGCTCGAGTCCCTCCCACAGGGCTCTATAGCTACTTGGGCTGCCATGCAGACCCAATTTCTTGAGAAATACGATCCTCCGGCTAAGGCCGCTCGTTTGCGTAACCAGATACATTCTTTCCAGATGGAGGACACAGAGAGTTTTTATGAGACCTGGGAGCGGTTCAAGAATCTATTAGCGTTGTGCCCCAACCACGGCTTGCAAGATTGGGCGGTCGTCGAAAAGTTCTACAAAGTATGCGACGCAGAGTATGCTCGACACGGCGGCGGGAGGAAATCTGTTGACAACAAAGGACCCCGATGAGTGTATCGCTTTATTTAACGGGTTAGCTATGAGTGGGTACCAGAGACCACCCGCCAGAGGAGGCAAGACCGTCGATTCGATTTCACGCGGCATGCATTATGTGGACACGAACACCGCACTGACGGCACAGGTCGAGGCGTTGGCGAAGATGGTAAAGGACATGCAGACGAAGAGCAAGTTGTGTGAGATCTGCAGAGGGGGCATGATACCGTTCAGTGCCCAGTCAGTTCGCAGGAGGAGGCCGTAGACTTCATAGGAAATCCAAACCGAAATCCAAATTGTTCCAATTCTTATAATTCGGGATGGAGAGGCAATCAGAACTCCAACTGGAGGAGCGGCAGCCAGTCCGGTTTTCAGCAGCGTCAGAGCCTATTTCAGGATGCCGGTGAGGGAGCGAGCAGTAAGCCCACATTGGAGGAGATGATGGCGCAGCAAACACAGATGTTGTCACAGCTCATGGCACGAGGGGATTCCCGACACAAGGAGACGCAGGAGAAGTTCCTCGAACACGAGCAATTCATGAGGAATCAGGCAGCGTCAATTCAGAATCTCGAGCGGCAGATGGGGGAGATTGCCAGTCGGTTAAATGAGAGGCCGCAGGGTACGCTACCGAGTAATACCGAGTAGAACCCGAGAGGATTCGTGAAGGCTGTGACGACGAGGAGCGGTGCAGGGGCACGAGATGAGCCCGTGATTCAGCAGAGATCTAGAGGAGGAGTTGTCGAGGAGCCTGCAGTCGATGGAGAGGAGCAGGTGGATGAGGAGATTCAGATGGAGTCCCCGCCGGCCCAGGTGCATCAGAGGAGCATCCCAGGGAGTTCAGCACAGGCCGAGAGACAGCAATCACCGAGCGAGCCACCGAGAGTTTACAAACCCCGATTGCCTTACCCCGGGAGAGTCCGTAGAGATAGAGATGAGGAGCAGAACTCCAAATTCTTTGATCTTCTGAAGCAGCTTTACCTTAATATCCCATTCCTTGAGGTACTCAATCAGATGCCTAAACACGCGAAGTTCCTTAAGGATATTCTTTCGAATAAGGAGAAGTTAGCTGAGGTAGCTTCCCTCCCTCTGAGTGCTAATTGCTCTGCTATCTTACAGAGGAAGCTACCAGAGAAGAGAGCCGATCCAGGGAGTTTCACAATTCCCTGCACCTCGAGTGATGATACAATGGATCATGCGCTGGCTGATCTTGGTGCCAGTATTAATCTCATGCCGTATTCTGTGTATCGCAAGCTGGGTTTAGGCGAACCGAGGCCTACCAGGATGAGTATCCAGCTTGCTGATCGTTCTGTGAAGTATCCGCGTGGGATTGTTGAGAACATGCTCATTCGCATTGGTAAGTTCATTTTCCCGGTGGACTTCGTTATTCTTGACATGAATGAGGATGATAATGTTCCACTCATTTTGGGCAGACCTTTTCTGGCCACCGCACATGCGTTGATCGATGTTCGCGATGGCAAACTGATCCTTCGAGTCGGGGATGAGAACGTCACATTTGACGTTCGACAGTCACCTAAGCATCCCAAATCGACTGATAACTCCGTATGCTTCATTGATACGATCATGACTCACGTGGGGGAGTTTTCCAGTGACCCCGGTGGAGGCCCCGCCTCAGACACACATATCCTAGATAGGGAGACCCCGGGGGTTGAGATGGTCGCCTTGACTGAACACCCCCTGATGTTGACATTGAGTCGTCTTCCTTCGATTCTGAGTTATCTACCAGAGTTCATCGTGTTCATCAGTTTCTTGAGTTGGAGGAGTTACAGGACCGTACTTACGCGCAGTCAGATTGTTATAAGCAGCAGGTGAAGGAACTGCAGGGTCGTAAGTTAGAGGGTATTGAGCAGTTTAAGTGTAGGGATATGGTCTTATGGTATAATTCCCGGTTGAGGTTATTCCCGGGAAAGTTGAGGTCCCGTTGGTCAGGTCCGTTTATGATTACTGAGGTTTTCCCGGATGGCACTATTGAGATAAAGGACAAAGGCGGGACGTTTATGGTGAACAGTGATGGACTGATGCACTACACTAGCGAGCCGATGACTGATCAGACGGTCGAGGTATTCTACCTTGACCCACTCTCCGAGACGTAGACATGTGGATGCATCACTCGGGAGACTACCCGAGTTGTAGAGTTTGTATTTTTGTTATATGTTTGTGCTATCTGTTTTATTTGTTTTGTCTATTTCAGGATGTTCCAAGATGAAACCGCTCGTACTCAATCTCCATTCGAGTCGGTCGATTTAAGGGGTGTTTCATTGAAAAAAAAAATTAAATAAAAAAAAATTAAAATTAAAAAAATTAAAAATTATAAAAACCAAAAACACAAAAATATGTTTATTTGTTTATGTTTTTGTTTTCCGTGTTGTACGCCGCTACATGCGAGCGAGTTTGAGTTTTGCAGGTTATATTATGCTCATGGTAGCTATGATGGCGTTGTGGAACAGGTTCTCCTAAGGTTGCGGCCCCAAAGGAAATGCTATACGGTCGTTTGGATACTACTCATCTGTTGAAGATACTGCACACAAACCAGGGGAGTAACCCGTTTTTTGTTTTTACTCTTGTATACTTTATTTTTATTTTCTGTTTTATTTTTATTTTATTTTATTTCTTTTCCTTGTACTCATCGAGAACGATTTCGTTCTAAGTGTGGGGATGGGGTTTATTTTACTTAGTTGTAGAAAAATTTTTGAAAAAAAATAATAAAAAAATAAAAATAAATAAATAAATAAAAATTTGAAAAAATATTTAAAAAAATAGTCTCTTGAAATTTGTTTTCTCTACGTTAAACAAGAGATGATATTATTACCGAGTAGTGTTTGTTTCATAACTTCTTGGTGTTTTCAAAATACATATATATAATAAATAAGAACAGTGCCCATTAAACCCACACGTAATATATGGTAACCGAACGGTTTAGACTCAGTAATCGTGTGTCGGTAGGCTCAGCCTTTGAGAATGAAAGGGCGGTTTGGTTGTTGACCTAATTGGACATTTTAAATGGCCTGACTATAGTGGGAAACATCTTAGGGGTTTTGTTTGTTTAACTAAGCTCGTGACAGGACTGGAATGAAAAGTCGGGTCATACTCAAACCTCGAGTCACATGATCGTCTGTATATTATTTGTATAATCTTTTGTATATGTGTCTATTCCTGTGAAGCTCCGTACTTTGTTGCGCGGTGGCGCAGACCTGAACGTTGATGCAAGCAGAAGACAGTTTTGCTCGGCCCTCTGTTGCGCGGTGGCGCAGACCTGAGCCTTGATGCATTTCTGTAGTTTTGTCTAACATTAATAAAAAAAAATGCAAAAAGCCAAAGGCAGAAAAAAATTATTTTAAATCAAAACCACCATGAAGGAAACTACTGTCGGTCGATCTTGACCAAGCTAGAGTTTATAGGTTGTATTTGAGTCGAAATGTTTTAATCATGTAGCAAAAGGTTTAAGTCAAGTTGGGGTGGCTCGGCCCGGTAAAACCATAATGGAATTGGTAAAGTGGCAGCAAGGCTTTTTGGTGTGGGTTCCACTTAGTCATACAAATTAATAGAATTGTCACGCCTTATTTGCCTCGGTAAGTATTAGGGGCATGGGTTTAAAGTGGACAGCAATACCGGCAATCGACTTGATCTGGCTTATTAGGTGAAAGTTGGAAGGGGTAACGGGTCACTTGCTATAATACTTTAAAAAGAAGAAAAAAATATTAATAATAATAGTAAATAAATAAAACCAAGAGTTGTCGGTTGAACTCGGGTATGATCCTGTGTAGTATTCTTTTTCAGGGACGAAAAAGTCTTAAGTGTGGGGATATTTGATGTGTTGTAAAACACTTGTATTTTCCGCACGTTTTATCCACGTATTATATTATATTTTATATGTTTTAACTCGTTTTAGATAGGTTTTACATACATTTATTAATCTTGTAGGTTTTGGGTGAAAGAAAGAAGAAAACCGGGACTTTTCGAGCATTCTACGAGCCTTTTACGCATACAAGTTCAAGACAAAGCTCAAGGCCCGACCCGTATGCATCATGGAGGCCCAAGACCATATTATATTATATTATATAAAAAAAATTAAAACCCTAATCAGCCTATATGGCTGTTGGTCGGATTTAGCAGCAATCAACAGCAAGCAATAGCAGCACAACAGCATCAACAGCAGCACAACAACAATCAACAGCAGCACAACAGCTGCTGATCGGAATTTCCAGCAAGAAAAAAGAAAGAAAAAGCTTTTGTGTGCTAGGGTTTTGATCGTGTGACGGCTAGGGAAGGAAGAACAAGCAAGAATCAAGCCTCGGGATCATTCACCACTGTTTTTTACAGCCGAGAGCAGCCCCGGAACACCTCATATCCTTACCTCTTTTTCATTGTTCATACACTTTTAGTTTCTTGCTTAATTGTTGAATTGTTTTGAAATTATTTGAGAGATTGAATTGTTTATGATTAGGATTGATCATTGGATGTTTGTTAAGATGATTGGTATGAGTTTTATGATGTTTTTATTGAGTGTTTGCTGCTGTCCAAAAATTATGCTCGGCTAATCTTGTTAGTTCTACCTAGGAATGATGATAATTGTTAGGTTTTGATGAGTTTTATGGATTGTTTGATTAATAGACTTTAATTGTTATTGTAAAGTTTGATTTAGACATGAAATAGGTTGTGTTTAAGGGCTGGAAAATTTGGTGATTCATTGCATAAACCCCGTGTGTTGATTGATTAGTTTTGTATTGATTGATCGGTGCATTGTTTGATTCTAGACTTTGTGTTTAGGGTTTGTTTGCGGTAGGTACCACCGTAGGGTTTTGTTGCGTGATTATTTGGATTAAGTACAGCGGTTAAACACCTTTCTTGAGACCGAGAGGTGATAGGAAGTAGGGTCGTCTCATTGCCTTTGCATGCTAGAATAGGGATTGCGCGAGAGCGAGTTCGTTTCTTGTCAGGTTTAGGTATTTGAGCGACTAGTTGATCTATTTTGGTTTAAGTTGAATTGTTCCTCTATCCTTGGTTGTGTAGTATTCATTACCATTAGGGTCGAGTGTTGGTGAGACCGAGAGGTGATCCTTCATTAGAACACGTTAGCAATTATTTCCCGGTTTGGTCGTTTTAGGCGATTTTGAGTAGTTAGGGTTTGTTGTGTGAGACCGAGAGGTAATCCAGTGAGCTCGAGCGATCCTTAGTCGTGTCATCTTTAGGGACCGGTGTCTTGAAGTCATTCAATCCATTAGCTTGTTAGGCCTACAATTTGATTCAGACCTAGGTAGACGTTTTCTCCATCCTAAGTTAACACAGTTAGTTTTCCGTTAAGTTTTCTATTGTTGGTAAGTTTTGTTAGTTAATCCAGTTAGTGCAGTTAAGTTAAAAGAAGTCAAAAATCAATATAATATTATTTTAAGGTAGGTCTTGTCTAGGGTTAGTGATCTTTAGCGTTCTAACGTGTCCACGTGTTCGATACTCGGACTTCCTAAGTCTATACTACTTGCGATCGGTACATTTGCTGGTTGTGTGTGGTTTTAGGATTTTCGTTTTAATATTAAAGCTTAGTTGTGAGGGTCATTATTATAGGGTTATTAGACACACATCATTCCCCTTTAGGATGTATAGTTTAGGATGGTGTTTGGGTTCTTAAGAGAAACCCAGTTTAGGAGAGAAGAGATACACGAGTTTCTTATGTTTGTGAGATTAGATTATGATGTTAATTTATTCTCTCTATATATACACCCAAGGAGAAACCCTTTATTAGCTAGTAAGGGTAATATGACCAATCAATAATTACCAAACTAATATACAATAAGGTATAATTAATTATTTTGATCTATTAGGGTAAAGTTAAAATACAAAGGACAACAGACATGAGAAGGGTGAGAAGGAATCTAATCCATTGACCTTAGATTTGAATGGTAGAGATTAATTTAAAAAAATAAATTGATGAAAAGGGCAAAAGGTAATAACTCACTTTTGTTGACTTTCTCTTTCAACAAGCAAGGCACATGTCAATTCCCCTACCATTTTAAAACGTCCATAACTTTTTTATGCAACATTATTTTTTTAAAAAAAATCACCATAATAACAAGTGTTTTTTTATTTTTTATATGAGTACCATTTTTTTATAAAAAAATGAAAAAAAATTAGTTGGTTTTTTTATATTGTGTTATTGGTTATTCATTATGATTTTTAATTGGAGTTTTCTATGCATTGTGTTATAGATTTTGGTCATTGTGTTATCAATTGATATTTATATTAAAGATAACAATTAAAACAAAGATTACGTCTTTGTGTCTTTGTGCTCATCATTTGTCTTACTACTTATCATTGTGTTTTAGTCATTGTATATTACGTTCATGTTATTGTGTAATATGTAGTTTCCATTGTGTTTACGTTTCAGGTCATTGTGTTATATGTATTCACCATTGTGCTTTACATTTCTGGTCATTGTGTTATATGTATTCATCATTGTGTATTACGTTTCATGCAATTGTGTAATATGTATTCATCATTATATTTACGTATTATCATTACACAACCATATTATTAGCATTAAAAAAAACACAATGATGATTTGAAAGACACAATGACGAAAAAACACAATAACAAACAGAAAGACAAAACGATGAAAACACACAATAACGAAAGTACACAATGACGAAAATACACAATGACACAATGACGTAATTTTTTTTAATTTTGATATAACAAAGTGATACTCATATTAAAGATAAAAAACGCTTGTTATTATGGTGAAATTTTTTAAAAAAATAATATTGCATGAAAAGGTTATGGACGT
Source organism: Bidens hawaiensis (assembly GCF_021521415.1). Classification (NCBI taxonomy): domain Eukaryota; kingdom Viridiplantae; phylum Streptophyta; class Magnoliopsida; order Asterales; family Asteraceae; genus Bidens; species Bidens hawaiensis. The sequence continues at coordinate 18,305 of NW_027501538.1, read as the reverse complement.
TTTAAAATAATGGAAGAATTGACATGTGACTTACATGTGGAGAGAGAAAATATATAGTATTGACTTTTTTGTTGGCCTTTGTAGAATAACTCAACCTGATATATTATTATATACATGATAATGATGGTTATATAAATAAATATATAAAATATACATAATCTTACACTCGATACTAGGACAATAGATTTTTAATTTTAGACTTGGTATTTGTAATTATCTATCTCGTTTTTACCAAGTTTCTTTACCCTCACACTCACACAGTTCACATAGTTACATTCATTAGTACATTGGGACAATTTACAAAATAAAGTTTGGGGAAATTGAGAAATTAGAGCATTTGCTTTGTCATATCATTAAACTCATAATTACCTATTGGGTAATTTTACACCATTTTTACAATATTTTAAAATATTTTTCAAACATTTGTGTTCACCAATATAGTTAAAAGTCAAATAATGGAAATCATATAATGTAGATGAAGAAGCGTGGATCGACTCACTGGTAGACGATCTACTTTCCTCGGGTGTGATTATACTATTTCACCGATGGTTTTCTTGGATCTGTGTTCTTCCACCTACAAAATGAACAGCACCGTTAACTTACCCCTCAGAAAGGGACAGAGGGGTCCTCTTTGGGGTAACCCTCCGGCGTGAGAATAAGTATTTGTGGGAGAAGATAATAATATCAGAGTAAGGAAATCTGGAGAGTATTGCTTAATAGCTGAATACTCTGTGATTGGATGTGATTGTGTATGTTACTGGCTGTAACTGTCTGTGATTGAATGTAATTGAATATGATTGAATGCCTCTCCTTGTGGAGTTGATGCTGTATTTATAGTGCTAGGGTTTCCACTGATTGGGCTCAGCCTTGTTGGCCTCCTCCAATTGCTCTGCGCCACGTGTCCTCTGGGACACCTGGTGCTTTCTCATTGGTTATAATTACGTGGTAGCACATGGGTTATGCTGAGTTGTCCACCTTTCATTTGGCAGCTGTCAACATCAGCATATTCTTATTCCTTAAAAAGATATCTTCTGGAAGGTTGTCTGACGTGCACAATCAAGGTTGCCCTAATCCTGATTTGGATAAGGACGAGGTTGATTATGTGCATGTGTGATATGCGCCAATCCTGAGGATGCGCGAGGTCTTCTCTTTATTCTCACGCGCAGATGTTTCATGCGCAGATGTGATATGCACGAGCATGTGATATGCGCCGCGCGCTGATGCGCCACGCTCATATGTGATATGCGTGAGCATACGTGATGCGTGAGCATATGTGTGCCTGGGCATATGATGCCTGAGCATGTGTGATGCCTGGGCATATGATGCCTGAGAATGTGTGATATGCGCCATGTGCATAGGTTTTGGCTTTGTGCCTTCATAGTGTCTTGATTTCAAGCCTCTTGTCTATATCTTGTGGGTTGACCCGCCTCGCTCGGTGTTGAGGTGGGTACATACCTCTTCAAGTTGCATTTCTTTTTGATATACCACATATAAAACAACCACTTTAATACACTTTAGGTTGTCACTCCTAATCAAACCCTAATCAGTTTGAGTTGCATGCTGAAACTGCAAATAAGAGGCCACCTAAGTTCACTTAGTTGGATAATGATTCACGAATTGAAAGAAACCATTTTAAAGACAATAGGCTTTTCACTTATAAAGATGCCTACTTATTACTTTTAATGCGAGGGTGAGCTGTGTATTTTATACAAAGTATTAAACCTGCATATGCTATATTGTGTAATATATAGTATATTTGTAATACATTTTAGTCCCTTTAGTTGCTTTATTTTGGATCATCCCGTGTATTGCATGGGTTCTAAAACTAGTGTATTATATACAAATTATCAAATCTCTCTTCTCTTAGTTTCACTATTCATTTATAATCGTGCTTTCTTTAGATTTGGATGTACAATATGCTTAAGATGTTGTGGTATGTTTTTCAACCAGGGGTTTGCTTATATTTATCTTAGTGATTAATTTTGTTTTAATGTGTTATGTCATTTTATTTAGGGGATCTGACTATGCTACTAGCTTGCTTTATTAGCTTTCTAATAATTTTAGTGATGCTATTCAAGATTTCACTTAATTAACTTAATACTAGTTGTAAGATGGATTAGATGCCAAGTTCTACATTTCACGAAAGATTGTATATTTTACTTGTTAGACGTAACATTTATGATATTATCTAGGTCGCTTTGATGAAAGGCCAGTTTATATGATTTATAAGCTAATAACATATTATTCTTAAAGTGGGTTCGTAGGATGACAAAATTTGCAGGTACTATGTAAATGGAAACAGGTTAAAAATAACATAAAAACGGCGGCTTGAAATTGTAAGGGGTGTACAGACTTGGAATCGCTCTCCGATCCGCCGCATCAATGTGTTTTGGTACGCTTGCATCTTTATATTTTTTATTATTTGCAGAACATATATGCGATGACATTTTTTTTTTTGCATGTTGATTTATATGATTTTCAAGCAGGCTGATTTTCATAAGGGTGAACACAAATTATCATATACAACCTTCGGGATGATGAGGAAGAGCAATTAGCTAGTTGCGGGTCAATAGAGTTTGATTTTGTTTATTTTGTTGTGGAATCCATTCTTAAAGTATACTCTTTGTAAAATTTGATTAAGGATGATTAATTTATGAAATAGATTGTTTTTTTATTTATGTATTTTATTTGTGTTGTGAGAATTTAGTTGTCATTAATGTAGAGTAATTACAAAAAATTAGAAAGCATAATAATAAATAAATAATATATTTATTATATATTTTTTTAAAAACACCTAAAACCATGACATGCATAAACGCATGTCATATATATATGTCGTAATTGCAAGTCATGAAAAAGTATCATGAATGCGTGTCATAAAACATGACACGCAGATGCATGTCATGTTCATTTTATAACTAGGCTATCATTGACACGTATTTGTGTGTCATCTGTACCCATTAATGACACGCATTGCATGTCATTAAAGGTGTTTTTTCTAGTAGTGGGTGTAAGAAAAAATTATAATTGTGTAGGATAAACTCAAAATATAGGGTAAAAAATTATAAAGATAAATTTATTGTTTTATGAATTTATTGTTTTTTTAATTATTTTAGCTATTTTGATTATATTAATTAAATTAGTTAGAAATGTAACTCATATGGTTTAATTATATATATTAATTAGAGAGAGAATAAATTTATGTTACTTTAATATTCATTTCATATATATTTAATTAGGTAAGATTGAAAATTAAATGAGTGGCCCAGATTGACTTCTCGCACTTCTCGCTGTAACTTAACTTCTCGCATGATCCATCCCCTATATATATATATATATATATATATATATATAGGGAAGGGATATTTTGAGAACCATGGTGAGTTTTAAGAACTTAAGAACTTAATTCTATGCCACACATTTAGTTAATTGGATTGAAATATGTGGTTGAGATTAAATCTGGCAAAAAAGTCAAAGTATGAGAGAGAATAAAGATGTAAGTGGTTACACTAACTTTTAAGTCCGTTACACATGTGTAAAAAGTCGACTCGGTGCGTAAAAAATTCTGTAATTTTTTTACATTTATGTAACCTACACATATTACGCATGTGTAAAAAAAATTTTGAAAAAAAAAAAAATCGTTACACTGAGTTCTTTCGAGTTCTTAAAATTCAATGGGGTTCTCATTTGAAATCTCACCATATATATATAGGGTAAGGTTAAAATGAAAACCAACTTGAGTTGTGAAAACCCGCGAAAACCCTATGTAACATCGTTTTTTTTTTGTTACATGTAATATATGTTGTAACATTTAATACAAAACATCGAAACATATAAAAAAATATTTTGCTATTTTTTAACATTTTTTACTAATTTTTATATATGTTTTCAGGAGAGAGAAAAAGTTATATTTATATTTACATTTTTTATTCACTTTAATTGTGGACCACAAGATTTAAACATTAATTAAAAACATGTGGTTGAGAATGGATTTCTAGAGTTTTCATAACTCAAGTGGATTTTCATTTTATACTTAGCATATATATATAGGGGAGGGATATTTTGAGAACCATGTTGAGTTGTAAGAACTTAAGAACTTCAATCTATGCCACACATTTAATTTAAAGGATTGGAATATGTGGTTGAGATTAAATCTGGCAAAAAAATCAAAGTAGGAGAGAGAATAAAGATGTAAGTGGTTACACTAACTCTTACGTCCGTTACACATGTGTAAAAATTCGACTTGGTGCGTAAAAAATTATGTAATTTTTTTACGTGTATGTAACCTACATATACTACGCATGTGTAAAAAAAATTCGAAAAAAAAATCGTTACACTGAGTTCTTTCGAGTTCTTAAAACTCAAAGAGGTTCTCATTTAAAATCTCCCCCATATATATATATATATAAAACGTGGGAGGGCCCATCATTTCCCTCATTTGTGTGGGGGTTTTGGTTGGTGGGAGGTTATGATTTAAAACACCCAGACACAATCACACCGCATCCCTCATTTCCAACCCTAGCTTCATGCTCAAAGAAAATTGCTTAGAGCATATTTTGGATTGAGTTTAAAAAAGTCTTATTGGCTTATTGCTGTTTTCAAAAACCCAATAAGTTAAAATGTGTTTGACAATCACATAAATCTTTTTTATTTTACGTTTTTGAAATGGTTAAAAAGAAGTTTTCTAAAAGCCTAAATCCTGGCTTTTAAAAATGGTTTTTTAAAAAACAAATAATAGCATTTTTCAAACGCAATCCCAAACATGCTCTTAATATTCACTTCATCCCATCCCTCATTCTCATATCCCAACCTCGTATTTATGGAAAATCAAACTTCTCCCCATATTTGAAGGGTATTTTTCATCCTCTATTTATAATTTTTTATTATTATTTTTGTAAGTGTCTGTGAACGAAAGAAAGAGAAAAACTAATTAAAAAAAGATTAAAAAACATCAATTAATTAAACAGAGAAAGATATGTTGAATGAAATATGAGCTGTTTTAAAAATGAGAAATAAATCTAAAAAATAGTGATATTTGTTAAATTATAAGAATGAAGAGGAGGGATGAAACGTGAAACTAGTCATTTGAAGCACATCATACATTCAAAAAGAGATTTTATATTGAAATCCTGATTTCACTACTAGATTAAAAAATTAGAAGCAATTTAGTTACAAGACTTGGTTGACATTATAACCTCTTGAATGCCACATTCCAGCTAAACAATCAAACTAATCCAGTTGTTTAACATTGTATTGATATCCATTGTTTTTCAGTAATGTGGATTTTCTTCGTTTAGAAAAGGAACAAAATTACACCTCCACAAGATAATATAAAAAAAAGTTCTACTTTGTTCACCTGTTTATTATTTTTAATTGTTTGTATGATATTTATATTTGTGAATATAAAATAATATGATTATATAAATAACATCCATTCACAATAATAACCCATGTATTTATTGTAGACGGCACCAACACTCATTAGAAGACGCGCATAGATTAGAAGAAATCACGATTTATTTCATATGGAGCCAATGATTTCAACTTACAATTCTTTCATTGTTGTATAATACGAAAATGACAAACCATTTTTACTTGTTAAATATTACTTATTGTCCTTGTTTTCTGACTAGTTTATTGCCAAATTGAAGTTTCCCGTATTCTTCGGTTAGCCACCCTTCTAATCAAACAAATCTAAAACTAAACTCCAAACTAGTAGTGTGGATAGGATGTTGAAGGCTTGAAGCCTAAACAATAGTAAAAAAGTTAGTATTAAACACTTATGTAACGGAGATCTATAGCTAATTTTATAATTATGATAGAAAACAAAAACTAAGGGTCTGTTTGGTATGGGGTAATGGAATGGGCGATAGAATGGAATGAACGAGGTAATAGAATTGACGAGGTAATGGAATGGATAATTACCATTCCATTGACATGTTTTGGTTACCATGTGGGAATGAAATGAATTATTAGTCTTTATTTTCTGATAAACTAGAAAAGTTGGAATAAAATAAAAATGGTAGTGAGTGGGCAGTGAGTGGCGGTGGGATGGTGGTGGTGGGCGGGCGGGTAGCGATGGGCGGCGAGTAGTAATGGTGGTGGGAGGCGGGTGGCGATGGGCGGGAGCCAGGAGCGATTGTTGGTGGTGGCAGGTGGTGCTAATAGTGGGTGGGCGGTGGTGGTGATGACGGGAGCGATGGTTGGTGGTGGCAGTGGTGAGCGGCGCTGTAGGTGGTGGCGGTGGAGGTGGGTGGTGGTGGTGACGGGCCGCGGAGGAGGGTGTTGGTGGTGGTGGCCGGTGGCGGAGTCGGAGGCGGTGGTGGGTGGTGGCGGGTGGTGAGAGGGCAATGGGTAATGGTGGTGGGAGGGTGGTGAAGGTGACATAGTGTGAAAGCGGGATGGAATGAAAAAAAAAACAAGGGGGGTGGATGGAATGAATTTGGAGTGTTTTAGGGGAATGAAATGGACATGGTAATAGGTGATTCCATTCCATTGACCAACCAAACACATTTTTTTTCATTCCATCATAATGGCCTATTTCATTCTGTCTCTCATTCATGCATACCAAACGCTACCTAAATTTTAGCTAGTTGCTTTATTTCCGGCTACTATATGTGATGTTCTATAATTACTTATTTCAAAGCGAGTTATTTCAATACATAAAGCAAGTAAGCAACTTTGCCCAGATTTTTTATTACGTGTCAAGGGCGCTAAAAAAAATCCCATCTCCTTCGATCTCAGTCTCACCGCATACGCGAAATCCCCAGCTTACACCTTACTTATTAGCTTACCAAGACACTTCATGGGTTTTACTTTTACATGCTCCGATGTGGGACTTCGAAAACCTCTTCTAGCCTCTTTCTTGCTATTTTAGAACGGTGACACACACTTCCTAATCCTACGTACACTAGGTAAAATGTACATGAATACCCACAATGGAGTTTAAACACTCCACTAGTTGGTTAAGATAAATTCACCGATAACGTTCTGGGCAATGTTAAATCTTATTTCGAATATTACTATATATACGTCGTTGTATTTACTTATTTATTGTTTATGCATGACGCGTGAGCAGTTCTGCTGGTTGACGTTGTTATAGAAAGAAAAGTCATTTTAGAAGGCATGGACTTTTATATAGGGGCCATTGAACCTGGACCAGTGCACATCAATTTATTGAATCAAAAGCTATTGATCTAATCTATCAAGTATTATCAATCACAATCATATGATCAATCAAATCAAATCCCCAGACGTCGCCATTAACATTTTCATCACAACAGTTGTCACGTGTCCATTAATTTACACTCATGGCTGCTTATACATAAAAAGCAAAATTATTGTATAATATTCAAACAAACACCCGATAATTCCTGAACATTTCGAGTGGGTCGGGCGATTTTCAAGTGTCTTGGGCCAACGTACATACACATTTCATAAGAATGATGACCTAAGCGTTACCTACCTAAATAACCTTGCCCGGGACACATGGAACAAACATATATCGATGATATGCTACAAGAGTTGTAGGAAAGGTTCCCAACAACGAATTTTTCTTTAACGATTTAAAATATTGCAAGCTCTAGCTTCAATTCCTCCATTTGTAAGCTCTCAGTTTAAAAAGTGATGAGCTACATGGATCAACTTAACAGACTTGATCTTTATTTAAACTACGAGCTTGGTGTGAGTCTGATTCTAAGCTCCCTGCTCAAGTACGTAATATAACTAGTTTGTCAAGAAAAATAATATGAATTGATTGGAAAAATCCATCTTAGAGATGCATATTGTGGTAGTGGTTGCTAGATTGGATATATGAAATGAAAGTTGTTATGCATAATGCTCAAAGATGGAGAATCCGCGGCTGGGGCGCAGCCATGAAGGGATCGGGGGTGGCCCTGGTAACTGCCTTTTTTCCGTTAATAGGGTAAATTTCGCAATTTTTTCCAAAATTTTTTATAGGTATTAAGCACGGTCATCGCCAATGTATTTTTCCAAAAAGCTACCGGTCACAACAATTTTTTTAAATATAATACCCTATCGTTTGATTTTTTTATAAAGCCTCACCGTTTTTATAAACAAAAGTTATAAAAAGTGTAAAAAACTTTGTTTATATTAAAACTCAAATTTGAGGGGGCTTTTGTAAATTGTTAAAATAAAAAAACATAACAAAACTTTTTAAAAAAAAACAAGGACCTACCATTCATTGCCCTACCTGCGTTCTGCCTTCTCCTTTTGCCTTCTGCCGTTCATTGTCGTCGCCCACCGGACCACCGCCACTCGTCCACCACCGCCGCTTGTCCACCACAAGGTCATTCATTTGCTCTATCTTGTATTGTTAAACATAGTTCTATGTTCAAGGATTATAAAATTAGGGTTTGTAATTGTAAATGGGGGATTTGGGGAAATAGTCAACTAAGCTTGTAATTAGTACTGTATGGTGAAATTTTACTTTAACTTACCCTATTGAATCTTCTTAATTAGGTAAATCATGAAAAAGAAAGATACATAGAAAAAGAAATTGCTGAAACTTTTGATTCGGAATCCATAATTGAGGAATTCAAAAATCTTAAAGGTCGTCGAGCTGCTTTGTAATTCTTCTTCTAAGATACTCACCCCTGTTCTCGGCTCTCGTATTATTATGAATATTTTAGGTCTAGTTTTTTTTAATTGTAAGAACAATCATTTTTGAATGAATGAAAAAAAAATTAGATATTGTTTGATACGACCCGACCCGGCCCGAACCACCGACACGGCCCGAACCACCGACACGAACCGAATCGTCGACTTGAAAATTTTTTGGTCCGTAACTTCGGTCACCGCTGTGACGAAGCCCAAGCTTCACCACTGATCCATAGGTTCGGATTGCTCATTAGGTTTTACACATAAGACGAAGCATAAGGTTTGATCATCCAAATGAGTCTCGATCGGGGGAATCGATTGCAAGAAAATAAAGAAACCCAACTACGTACAGAAGTGTTGGATGAAGACTAAAGAGATTGCAAACCACGGTAATGTAATTGAATTAAAGTCCACTTTTTTGCAAATCCACACAGGGTCACATGACGTCTCGTCTCTCTTGGCTTGTGAGCCACACCACAAGACCGTTCGACCCCTTTCCTTTTGGCCGACGACAACAACACAAAGAAACCGAGTACGGGTTTTAATGGATCATTGTTTTCTTACTATTATGAGTATTTGATTATTGTGGATTTGACTGATTGATGCCTTAATTGTAGTATATTTGACCATATGCCTGCCATTCATAGGTTGTGACCTTTGCTTAATTTTTGACCTAGGGCTAGGGTTGAGAGGTGAGATATTTTTTTGATAATCAGTTACACATGTTAATAAAATCAGTGGACCACTTAAGAATTGGGTTTGAATAATATAATTCAATTATTAAAAAGGATCTTTCATATAATTAGCATTTCAGGAAATTTGTGGACTTGTCACAAGAAGTTAATTTGGTGTACTTTGTTGATCCTAATGTTAGGATCTAGAGCACACATGAAAACAATAAAAGACATGAAATTTACGTGGTTCGGTTACGGTGTGTAACCTACGTCCACGGGGGCAACTAGGGTTTATAATTTTATTGAGTGATCTAGATCCTAACAACTGGTATCAAGAGCTAGGTTATTGATCAAGAACACACGCCTGCTGCCTACCACCTCCAGTCGCCAGTCTCCAGCCACCTCCAGCTGCCTTGCCGGAACTGCAGAACCGCTGCCGCCACTCAAAACAGGAGTTTCTACACTGTTTTTCGCTGATGTGATTATCAGCCTTCACGTTCTCTAGTCAGTTTCCATTATTCAGCAAGCAAAGATGTCTGATGATGGAAATGTTATAATTGAGAAGTTTGACGGGATGAATTTCGGATGGTGGAAGATGCAAATTAAGGATTTGCTGATACAAAAGGATCTGGATGCAGCCTTAGAGCCTCCTCCTACACCTGTAACGGAAGAATGGACAGCAATTGACAAGAAGGCTGTCAACTATCAGGCTCACCCTTTCTATGAATGTTGGTTACAATATATCAGGCTCACCCTTTCTATGAATGTTGGTTACTGCAGTCAGTGGGCCAGTTGAGACCCTCACTTTTATTAAGGTTCGTGACTTGATATTGAATGAGGACTCGAGAAGGAGGAATTCGGGAGAGTCAAGTTCGTTGCTCAGTACTGAGGGGAGAGGGAGAAGTAATAATAGAGGTGGAAATAGAGGAAGGTCAAAGTCAAAACGAAGAAGCAAATCAAGACCAGCAAAACCAAGAAAAGACATAGTTTGCTGGAATTGTGATGAAAGCGGGCACTTCAGAAGTCAATGCACCAACTCACCTAAAGATAAGAAAGAGGTGAATGCTGCCACAACATCAGATGATTCAGATGACGCTCTTATTTGTTGTGTCGAAAATACTGTTGAAGATTGGATTATGGATTCGGGAGCATCGTTTCATGCTACCTCTAGCACGAAGAAGATGAAGAATCTACAAACAGGTAACTTTGGTAAAGTTCGCTTGCCTAATAATCATAGTCTTGATATTACAGGAGTTGGAGACATAGACTTAACAACACCATTGGGAACCACATGAAACTTGAAGAATGTTCGGGTCATTCCTGGTTTGAAAAGGATGTTGATATCCATTGGACAGCTTGATGATCAGGGATACGATGTCCACTTTGGTGGAGGACAAAGGCAGTATGGTGATTTCTAGAGGTAAGAAGAGGGGTACTTTATATATGGTTGAAGTACCAACTGAAGGGGTTAATGTAGTGACTAGTGGGCTGAGTCAATCAAAGTTATGGCATCAACGACTCGGTCACATGAGTGAAAAGGGGATGAAAATGCTTGTGGCCAGGGGAAAGCTTCCAGAATTGAAAAGGGTTGAGCCTGAGTTTTGTGAACCGTGCATCTTAGGCAAGAAAAAGAGGGTTACTTTTGCTAAGACAGGTAGAGTATCAAAAGCTCGGAAATTAGAGCTAGTTCACTCAGACGTATATGGACCGACATCGGTTTCTTCAATTGGAGGATCTCGCTACTATGTTACTTTCATCGATGATTCAACACGCAAGGCATGGGTTTACTTTCTTAAACATAAATCTGAAGTTTTTGGTATTATTAAGAATGGAAATTTGCTGTTGAACTTGAAACTTATTTGAAGGTTAAGTGCTTGAAGTCCGACAATGGTGGAGAATACATCAGCAAAGAATTTATTAATTATTGTGCTGAAAGAGAGATCAAGTTGATAAATATAGTTCCAGGAACTCCGCAATAGAATGGGGTTGCTGAGAGGATGAACAGAACATTATGTGAGAGCCAGAAGTATGAGATTGAATGCGAGGCTCCCAAAAATGTTCTGGGCTGATGGGGTTAACACCGTGGCCTATCTTATCAATCGTGGGCCCTCGGTACCATTGGGATTCAAGATTCCTCAAGAAGAATGGAAGGGCAAAGCGGTAAAGTATGATCACCTAAGAATATTCAGGTGTAGTGCTTATGACATCAATCCAGAAGGTGACAAGTTAGATGCTAAAGCAAAGAAGTACACACTTATTGGTTTCGGGTCAGAAAAGATGGACTACAGGCTTTGGGATTTTGAAAGCAGAAAGGTAGTCAGAAGCAAGCACACCGAATTCAATGAAGCAGAGTTGTACAAAGACAGGAATTTGGAGAAGTCAGAGGTTCAGAAAGAAGTGGTTGAGTTTGACACTGGTAGTCAAAAGAATAAACAAGTTATAAAGCCCGAATCAATTCCGAAGATGACGCAGGACCAGAATTTGATGAAGGTGGATATAATGAGACAAGAGAAGTCTCAGACAGTGGGAGCTCAGATCATGAAGTTGAACAACCTCCACAACAACCTGATCCGTTTGAGAATTGGGTCAAGAGATCCACCAGAGTTAATAAGCCTCCTAATAAATACAATCCTTCAGTTAATTATATTCTCTTGACAGAAAATGGTGAACCGGAAAGCTACTCTGAAGCGGTCAAGATGAAAGATTTTTTTCCAGTGGGAGCATGCAATGAAGGATGAGATGAGCTCTTTAGATAAAAACAAGACTTGGGTCTTAGTCAAGCTTCCATCAGATAAAAGAGCTCTACAGAACAAATGGGTCTTCAGGGTCAAAGAAGAACATGATGGGTCTAAACGGTATAAAGCCCGTTTAGTAGTCAAGGGGTTTCAGCAGAAGAAGGGAATTGATTATGGTGAGATTTTCTCTCCAGTGGTGAAGATGACTACCATCAGGTTGGTTCTTAGTATTGTAGCTGCTGAAAAGTTGCATCTAGAGCAGCTAGATGTGAAAACAGCTTTTCTACATGGTGACTTAGATGAGGACATTTATATGGCACAACCTGAGGGATTCAAGGTTCTTGGAAAAGAAAATTGGGTCTGCAAATTGAAGAAGAGCTTGTATGGTCTCAAACAGGCACCTAGACAGTGGTACATGAAGTTTGATAACTTCATGGAGAGGTCGGGATTCAAGAGATTCCAGATGGATCATTGTTGCTATCTGAAGAAATTCAGCAACTCTTATATCATATTGTTACTTTATGTTGATGATATGTTGATTTCAGGATCTGATATGAAAGAGATATGCAAGTTGAAGAAGCAAATGTCCAAAGAATTCGAGATGAAGGATTTGGTTCCAGCCAAATAGATACTTGGGATGAGTATCACTAGAAACAAGGATGGTTCTCTAACACTAGGAGAAATACATAGGGAAAGAGTTGGAGAGATTCAAGATGAATGACGAAAATACCAAGCCTAGAAATACTCCATTAGGAAGTCATTTGAAGCTTACCAAAGATCAGTCTCCTAAATCTGAAGAAGAAAGATCAGAGATGTCTAAGATTCCATATGCATCAGCGGTCGGTAGCCTCATGTATGCCATGGTCTGCACTCAACCAGATATTGCTCATGCTGTTGGGGTTGTTAGTCGATTTATGTCAGATCCAGGAAGAGAACATTGAGAAGCTGTTAAATGGGTGCTCAGATACTTGAAGGGTACACGGAAAATGGGGTTATGTTTCAGAGGAAAGGATGCTATTCTAAGAGGTTATACAGATGCTGATTTGGGTGGATGTAAAGGTACATTTAAGAGCACTACAGGGTATGTTTTTACAGTGGGAGGAACAGCAGCGAGCTGGATGTCCAGACTTTAGAAAAGTGTAGCCCTATCAACAACAGAAGCCGAGTACATGGCTGTTGCTGAAGCAAGTAAAGAGTTAGTATGGTTGAAGACTTTTCTTGAAGAGTTGGGTAAACAACAATCTGATTACTCATTGTATTGTGATAATGAGAGTGCGGTGAAACTTGCCAAGAATCCAGTCTATCATGGGAAGACGAAGCATATCAGGATGAGGTATCAGTTCGTGAGAGGATTGATCAGTGATGGAACAATCAGCTTGAAGAACATCTCAGGTGCTAAGAATCCAGCAGATATGTTCACAAAAGTTGTGGTACTGGATAAGCAGAAGCTATGCATAGCTTCTGCTGGCCTTCAGGAATAAAGATGAGAAGATGGGGTAACTAGGGAGATTTGAAGATCAGGGGGATTTTTCGTTTTACAGAAGTACAGAAGAGATGGTGCAGTTCGAGGTACGAAGACACCAAGTGGGAGATTGTTGAAGATATGTTGTCTTCAGCCTAGCCCATTAATGGGATAGACAGAATAAGAGAAAAGGCAGAAACGGGTCTGGCTAGCCCTAATAGCCCAAGCCCAGTTTGTTAGTTTTCTTGTTTAGCAAGATTAGCAAAGGGTTAAACCCTAATTAGCTAGCCTATATACAATCTCTTGTACTTGTAACAGATTATCACTCAATAAAAATATAAACCTTAGTTGCCCCCTGTGAACGTAGGTTACACACCGTAACCAAACCACGTAAATCTCGTGTCTTTTATTGTTTTCGTGTGTGCTCTAGATCCTAACACCTAAGACTTAATAAACTTTCTTACAATAATAATTTCTTAGTAACATTAGAGTAAGTAAGCGTTTGTCTTTTGGTGACTAATTACCATCTTGTTTCAAAGTTATACAAGCCCTAAGCAAATCTTGTTTGTCTCTAGTACTCCATATTAGTGGATATGTACCATATAACATCGGGTAAAGCAATCTTAGATGTTTCCTTATTTAAGTAACCTAACCAGAACTCATCTATTGTCGGAAGGATTGAATAACCTAAGTGATAGCCTTCTGTAATCTGAAGTTAATTCAGTTAATTTGTTCAATTAGTTTAGTTAATTTGGTCGTTTTAAAGAATTACTTTAGTCAAATCATTTTAAATAGGTTATTAGATTATATATTGATTGATATTGGTATCGCCTGTTAACATTCCAGCCTTCCTTCACCTTTCATGGCCACACAGACCGGCTAAGGAATGAGGTGTTTTTCGCGGTTAGTAGTCTACACACACAACTTGTATCGATACTTGGTTCTTATCATGAGCATATTATATTGTGATAGGAACACTTGTGTATACGTGCGCATCTAGTTGGTTATCATCTTACAAATCTAAAATGCAAAATTTCGGGTTTTCATTTTTCTTGTATTTGTAATCTTTGCCCAACCCAGTTCGTACTCGGGTAATTTAGCAATAAAATTCCGCATTTTTAGTACGCATATTTTGTTTTATTTTATTTTATTTATTAATTAATATTAACTATTAAAAATGTGCAAAAACAACCTTAAACTAACTATGATCATATTACGCACCCAATCCCATAACCTAAGAACCAATTAGCAAATATTATCCAAATTTTTGGTTTCCCTCTCCTTCCCACTGTCACCTTCACCGTCGACATTTTTCCCCTTTCTTGATACTTAATTTTTGGCCAAGTCAATGAAATTAATTTCATCAAATCATTTGAGTCAAAAGCGTGTTCCACCGACACCCTAAACATGGTAAACAACCAATTGAGAGCCAATTTGAACAATTTCGAGCCGTGGCTAACCTAAGACGGATACTCTATAAATACCAAGCCAAAACACAATTAAACAATACCACACCATCGCCTTAGCATCGCAACCATAACCCCTAAATCAATTCCGTCTTAGAAATTGTTAAAGATCGATTTTTGAGTTCGTGTCTTGGCCGTGAATCTTAGCCGTCGTTTTCCCTTAATTCATCATCAATCTCGGTAATTGAAATGTGCATTTAGTTTGTCTTTAATCACCCAAATCAATTTTAATAAATATTAACTAATTTCTTTCAATCCAAACCTAAAGTTTATAATTGAATTTGGGGAAGATCTAGACTATCTATTTATCAATTATAGTTTTCATTTAATAACCAAGTTGAAACACTGGCCTGATGGCCGGTGCAAGTTTCATTAAGGCTTGGGCATGAAGAAACATTGGTTCAAGTCTCTCCCAGCCCGTTTATTTTTTATTTTTTTATTTTATTCATTTTTATTGACAATTTAATTAATAATATATATATATATATAGTGAGAGGATCAAGAGAAAACTTATCTTTAGGGAGAAAACTTAAAAACTCCTAAGTAATTATTTTTAATTAAATATAAAAAAATATTTTCAAATTTCCGTTTTTGCCATCATTCTTATATTTTGGTCCCCTTCACTCGAAAAAAATAAAAAAAAAATTTAAAAAACCCGCTGTAATGCACATACGTATTACTGCGCGAAACCGTTGTATTACACATGTGTATTACTATGTATTTTTAAGTTCAATTATGTTTAGTTGTATATATTCAATATTTGTGTATTGTATATGTGTAGTAGTGTTGTATTATATGGAAAAAAATAATAATAAAATAAAAGTCGATTTAGTGCATATGTGCGTTAATGTTGTATTACACATACGTACTAATGTGTAATTGATGTGCGAATTAGTCTTATATTGCATATATACAATGGCGTGTATCAAATATGTGCAATAGTGTTGTATACTATGCAATACAAACACTTTTGCATACATGCAATGCACACCATTACACATGTGCACTACACCGACGACTCGACGAGGTACCGACAAGTTTTTTTTTTTGGAACTAATAACAAAATATAAGAATAATGGAAAAAACAGAAACTTCAAAAAAAAATTTTAAAAAAAAGTTAAAAATAGTTTTTAGGTGTTTTTAGGAGTTTTTAAGTTTTCTTTTTAAGAGGATTTTTAACTGGATCCCACCCCTATATATATATATATGGGAAAAGTTTAAAAGTCCGAAAAATAATAGCTCGGGGTTCGGTTTTAACACAATAAAGTTTATTAGATGTTATGTATATATATATATATATATAAATTGAGTTCTAATAAACACATATATTCTTCTTATATTAAAATAAACCGAACTAGTGACCAATTAACGTTTGAATAATAAAGTTTCTTTTTCCGTTATATATATATATATATATATGTATATATGTATGTATGTATTAATTATATAATATTTATCATTAAGTAGTATTTATGGCTTTTCAATCAAACATGGACGCAAAATAATAATAATAATAATAATATAATAATAATAATAGTAATAAAAATAATAATAAATAATAAATAATATATATAATAATCTAAACCTTAAAAGACTTCCAATCCATTTTAGACCGATTGTAAACTATAATAATTATGATAATCAAACTGTTAATATCCCATCAAATCTCAGATCCATTACATGTCTTGTTAATTCTTCATTTATTAATTTATACTATCATTGACAATTAGGGTGTTTTTGTTAACGTATTTCGATGAGCGCAATCGTTGTAATCTTAACTCTTATCACTATCTCGTCACTCATTCCATCCGTTAAGGTAAGTAATTTACATCCCTCTTTTTGCTGTTTTACGTTTTGGGGGCGTTATGCGTTCACAAGTTAGATAAAATATCATTTTCACTATAATTCCACTATTTGAGTAGATATGAAATTGTCCGATTAGTTGATACGTGTGAATTGTGACTATGTGTTTATTTTGAGTTATGGTTGTTGGTATCTCATCCTTATCTCCACCCTCATTAGTATGATCATACGCCGCGGGAGTAACTCGACCCGTTGGGACGAGGGAAATGGCCTTTTATATTATTGCTATTCTAGTCATAGTAGTTCATGTTTATCGCAAGGAATTGTCATTTTCAATATTTTATATATATATATATATATATATATATATATATATATATATATATATATATATATATATATATATATATATATATATATATATATATATATGCAAAATTTTGATTACTTGCTCAACTTTATGTTGACAAACCTATCTATTTTCTCGCATGAGGCATGCAGCTTTTTGGGATGACTTAAGTGTTGAAGGTTAAACGATACCTTAGGTTGCATGACGAATAAAGATGGATTTTATTTTATTTTAGTCATTTAATTATGATCTGTTTATGTTAAGACAATATTTTGTTCTTGTATACTTGAAAGCTTTATGAAATAAATAATTTAGATATTGGCACGTGTAATTTATTTGTGTCTTTTGAGCTATGATAAAAATTATGTCTCTCCCCATCATGTTCCGCCATAGGTTGGGGTGTGACGGATTGGTATTAGAGCCGAAGGCTAAATGATAGGTGGTTATACGTAACGGCCTAGTAGCATGCTTAGGCCCTATATGAGTTTCTATACGTGCACCTTACTTGTTTAAATTTTTGTACGTAGCTTAGCTTATTTAAATTGTTTATCGTATACAATTGTACACAAAAGCACACACTTATTCCGAGGCTATGCTTAACCCTTTAAATTATTTTTAAAACACTAGGATAATTTTTAATTAGGAATTTCCTTAACAAATCTCACCTTTTTATTTCCCCTCTACTCGAGGATGATTCGTGTGATGGATATGTAGTAACTGGAGGGTTTGGTGAGGGTGTGAAGCCTATTAAGCCAAAGCATACCCCACTAAATTTTCACGAATCTATTACCCTCATTGTATTAATCGTGGTCATTTGACGATCACACATTTAATTTATAAACGAATTCACGGTGATACGTGGCAACACTTGGTTTTTCCGTATTGTGTTTTAGTTGAATGGATGGATGAAGTATACCAATACGGGTTGGTTCCCGAATTACTTCAACCATCTACCTCAACTCCCCCCCCCCCCCCCCCCCCCCCCCCCCCCCCCGAAAAACAAAACTCTATTTTTATCAATTTTGTTGAAACCAATCCCTGGTGATACATGGATATTTCAACAACAAATTTTATTTGGTTTTTCGATATTTTCATTTTGTTGGAAGGAACCATGGTGGTTCATGATGTCCTAACCAACAAATGAAACCCTATATTTCATTTTAAGTTATGTTATTATTATTTTTTCTCGTAATGTTA
>NW_027501537.1:0-46743 GCF_021521415.1 Bidens hawaiensis | reverse complement strand
GGAGAATGTAACGATTCCGGCAAATTCAGGTATACCCTAGCCGGAATATACTAGTTACGTGTTATTCAATACTGAATATAGGAATTATAATGTGCTTATACGAGTATATAAGATTCACAGTACGAATTATACTCGAATATACAGCTAGTCGTATCGAAATTACGATTAATCGATGAACGGTTATTGAAACCCGAATGAATCGGGGATTACATTATAGACGAAATATATAATGTTTAGTGATGTTACGAAGTATTAAAGCTTCGGGATAAGTGGATTAAGGCACAGAAAAAGGATTTCGATTTAAAAGTACGTCGGTACGTTAAACGAAAACTTTAATACCAAGCCGAGCAAGAGACGATCGATCAAGCCGAAAAAGATGCGTAATAACTAATAATATGACGTTTTAAGCTAATAAATGTCATGGTTTAAGTTTTTAAATCGGTTTTATATAAATTTTATTTTTAAGCCGAAAAACGACCGTGTTGGCCTCGTTTTGAGCGGAATTAAACGGTTAACCGAAAAACGAACTGAACCAGATTATCCACAACATTATCCGGATTACACAATCAAAATGAGTGGCCAAAAATGGATTTGTGGGACCCACCCCATCCACCCTATAGTCCGATCGGACTACACAACCTCACAACACCTTTCATTTTCTTTTTTTTCAAGCAAAAATCACCCAAATCCTCTCCACTCTCAACTCCTTGATCAAAAACCGAGACAATTTAACAAGAAAAACCAAGGTAAAGATCGAATTATATACGTTTCCATCTTCGTTTCTTGAGTTTAATTGCAAGGAAATGAGGTTTCCAAGATGAAAACCGATTCTTGCATGATCAAGTGATGTATACGGGTTATACAAAGGATCTTGGTCCAAGAAATGAGTTAAACGAATCAAAAACGAATTTTTACGGTTAAATCTTTGTTTTCAGTATCATAACCGTAACCATGAAAGAAATGGCTTGATCGTGAGTGTAACTTGCTTGGTATTGTGGTATGTTGTTTGTAGGCTCTGTATTTAGTGGTAGATAAGGCGGAAAGATGAGTTTGTAGCTTGTAGTGGCGGAAAACGAAAGGTATATTCGGTTTTTGTCGGTGTATGTGTTTTTGGACAGATTGTTGGTCGTTTAGAGTTAGGTCACGAAATTTTACAGAGGTGTTAAACACATGGAAATATGAGTTCTGTAAATTTTTGGTAATTTTTGGATGAAGGATGAATATTTGGTGAATTTAATGCTCGGTTTTGGCCAAAAATGGTGAAAAATAGTTAAATATCATGAAAAATTCTGGAAAATTGTGGATAAGCTTTTCATATCATGTATAAGTCACACACAAAATTTGAGGTCCGTTGGAGAAGTCTAAGTAGGCTTTTCGGTTAAACGAGTTCTAGGGATTTCTAGCTCGGTTTTAGTAAAAATGGCATTTAAAAGAAGATTTTGGTTTTGGAAAAATTACAGGGGACTATGTGGATGGCAGGGGACATCCAGGAGAAATTTGGGATTTTTCTAAGATCGTTTGGTATTTACGACATATTTAGTGTTTAAATGGTGTTTAAAAATAGATAAGTAAATTTTAAATATAAGAATTAATTCTGGAAATATTTTTATAAAATTCCCCACTGTTAAAAAGTGATTTGTGCAAAATTTCAAGATCCGAGAGTAAACGGATAATTAATTGTGCTAATTATCAAACTTTTAAAGTAAAACGCGTAAACCGGTGAAGTTCGCTTAAGCGAGCTGACTGGTGTACAAAAACCCTAAAAATGAACTATTTTCATATAAATGAGCTAAGCAAGTAAAAATAAATCATCCGAAAATAATTCGGATGATTTGAGTAATTTTAATCTATTTTAACAGTTTCCGGTACGCCAAAGACGGAAACGGGTCCCGCGGCCAATCGGGACGTCTAAACCGAGCTATAATTTCACATCTTTAATTAAATTATCAGTCAACCACTATTTACGGGTCGTGTGTGACCAAACTCATTTTTTTTGAAAGATAAAAACGGATAACAGTGCTAGGCACGCAAAACGAGAAAAACGACTAATAGTAGTTGTGACCATGGAACTCTAAACGACATCACAATCTGAGTCCGGAGAAGTATTTCTGGGTTAACATTGCCCCCGGAACAGGTACAGTACTGGGATAACAGAGTCCCCAGATGTACCGATTGATAAGGTTAAAGATTATATAAACAATGATTGTATAATAACGATCGTAGGGATCATATTACAGATTGGACGTGTTAATTGATAATGATTGTTGTTACCTGCTTGCATGTGCTAAGGTGAGTTTTCACGAGCCCCTTTTTACTGAAATGTTTTAAATATTTTCCCGGGGCGGAAAGCATGTTTCTATCAAAATGATTAAGTACGTGCTGAACGCATGGAAATGAATGTATTTATATAATGTTAATGTACGGGAATCGTACGGTAATGTATTGAAATGGTAATTGTTTGAGTTGTTAATATTGTAAGGTCCCGCAACAGTTTCTGGGGTAACAGAGTTCCCAGAGGTTATTGGAAGTATGTTTCTGGGGTAACAGAGTTCCTAGAGGTTATTAAAGGTGTTTCTGAAGTAACAGAGTTCCTAGAGGTTATTGGAAGTATGTTTCTGGGGTAACAGAGTTCCCAGAGGTTATTAAATGTGTTTCTGGGGTAACAGAGTTCCCAGAGGTTATTGGAAGTATGTTTCTGGGGTAACAGAGTTCCCAGAGGTTATTAAATGTATTTATGGGTTGACAGTGTCCCCAGATAATATTATATTATGATATGGATTATCATGGTTTACTAAAATTGTGAAACTCACCAACTATTCGTAGTTGACCCGTTTTCTCACATGCTTTTCAGGTACAACTAAGATAAAGTGATTGATTACGTGCTAAGTGCTTGATGTTTGTAAAGTTTGCGTGCTGGACGTTAGAATACATTATAACATATAGAATTATGAATCGTATTGTACGATGTGCGTATCACCTAGACGGTAATGAAAAATGAGATAATGTAATTTTGAAGTATATTAATGCATTCGGTTTTCTTTATAAACAATGTGGTTGATATCAGGGGTGTCTGTCACATCCCGTTTACGTTTCCGCTGCGGTTACGGGGTGTTACAAGTTGTTAAAACCATAAGGGCAATTTAGGTATTTTGAAATTAAAAGTATAAAGTGCAAATACTTATTTGAGTGTAGATAGCAAAACAGGTAATTGAATAACCAGATTTAACTTGCTACTTGGAAGCATAAAATTACGAAATCTGAAAATATCACACTTGCTATTGTTGATTTTGATCAGAAAATAAGTAGGCAACACTACTATCTCCTTATTTCCAAACCACACTCGCTGATTTTGCTTCCGCGGCTAATCAACCGCGGATAAAAAAAAAGCTTGAAATAGTATATTTATGTTTGAAAATTTATCTATAATACATTGCATTGCATATTTCTATCAATTACAAAACTATTTCTTTTGCTTTTTAGTATTGGTATGGGTAACTACCGTTGTGCACGATTCTTAGTCAAGGCTGGTAGTGTTTCTCTATGATTCGTGGGTGGGTTGTTTGTCATTGGCAATTGCATCAAGTCTTTGTTAGTTTTGTTAGGTTTGTTAATGTAATAACATGTGTCTTTTTTTATCAAAGCCATTATAATTTAATAATAACAGTTTAATGATTATAAAGTTACACCCTTAAATGTTGGATTTTAATTGCTATATGTTGTTTCTGGACATGTATGCTTAAAGTTTAGTTTGTTTCTACAGTTTTATTAGTAATTTTTTTTGTTGAAGATTTTAGCCGACAGTGATGATGGCTTGCTACTTGACATGGAAACTTTGGGGGCATTGAGTCGTGCTTCATGATGGTCGGTTGTAAAACATATATATTTTTGTAGTAGTTTTATAGTTTTTAGTTAATTTAGCGTACGAACAATGGTACTTCATACGCGCTTATGTTTTACAAGTCATTGATTGATAAAGATGTTAATTTGGGACTTATACGAGCACGAGATGAAGTCTTGGGGATGAACGAGTTCGATTCGCGTGTGATTTGAGTTAAATAACAATAATAATAATAATAATAATAATAATTCAAAGTCTAAATTCTGTTGAGATTTGCATTAAAAGATAATATTAATTAGTTAATTCATTATAACATAGTGAATTAATCATGTACGCGAATTTCAAAGTAAATAATAATTGAGCTTATTATATGTAGACTTTCATTGCTTTATGTTTGTGTTGTAGGAAAGAACTAAAATGTAAAAGATGTAGATTGAAATTAAATGGGTCTTGGCAGTTAATTAACAGAGCCTAAACATTCACGTGGGTTTGGAGAAATATAAAGGGGCCAAGCAATCAGAAAAGAGAAGTTACGTACGGAATAGAAAGTGACGACAACATTCACAAGAAAAGGAAAAGAGGAAAAAAAAGCCATATTAATATATTCATTCACCATTCAATCCATATTAATGGCCTACCAAATATCAAGTGAAGACCAAATCATCACCATGAGTGGCTAGTTTCCTCGAGTCATGCCCCGGATGTGGAGTTTGTATTTTTCAGTTTTCTAATGTGTTTTAGAACGAATTTATTGTATTTATCTTTGATTAATCTATGAATATTGATGTTTAGCATTGTTGTGCATTCAGTAGGTTTAGGGTTTATGTCGATTTGAACGATTAGTTTGTCAGTTGCTATGGCAATTGATTATATGGTTGTTTGACTAGTTTGAGTATGATGAAGCATACAATTGCCCTTAGTCGAGTCACACTGGCAGGGGCCGTTTGATAACCGTGCCGTGTGTTAGTAATTGTTGAAGCCTAATGTTTGCTTAGTTAATCAGTCTGTGGTGGTTTTTGATAAATAGTCTGTTTAATAAACATGAGATTGTTTCTATGTGCTTAGTTGAACCCCGGGTGTGATTTGTCTTTGTTAAATGATTGAAAGTTGTTTAAGTTGTATGTTTGAATTGAAAACTAAATCTATTTGCTAGTGTGATCAGCACTCATTACTATTACTATCACACCCCTATTAGAACCTATAGTATTAGGGTTTGGTATTGAGCCCACGGGCCTATTTATCTTTATATATTGTAACCCTATATTGAATGGAGATCAAGGAGTCTTTTACCATCTTACATGGTATCAGAGCCAGCCTATTTCTATGTAACAACTCGGATTTTTATAAATTAATATACATTAATCTTATTACCCGATCCATTTTTATGTTCGGGAAATTTTATCATGCTTATCGAGTATATAAATTTTTATAATATTATTACTAGTTATTTATTTAATAGATGTTTGTAACTTTCACTTTATGGCAAAAATCACCCTTAACTAGACCATTAACCCATTTTGTACCCATCCTCAATCATCAGGGACTGAGATTGAATTTACGTTATAACCCATTATATGAACTGGATACCCATAACCCGTATCCTGAGCCAAACCCTAAATCGCAACCCGATTTCAAACTGGGGATATCTTGTACCATAATTCTTGTAATAAACTTGGGATTAGATCATGCATCATATTATACCTTCTGTACGCGGTCTACCGACAATATTAATTATGTAAATTCAATCAATTTGATTCGCTATACTTAATTAAACTTGCCGACTCTATTATAATCTTGTAATACAAGCTATCGTTGGTTATAACTCAATTAAATTGGCAGAAACCATCCCCTCTAGATCGCAAACCAAACCCCCAAATCCAATTATTCTTGCCGGATCGTTTTCTGGGTGTTCTTGTCATCACCACAGCCGGCCACTGTTCTGTTCCGTTAACCCTTCGTCGGCCAACTTCCGAGGTAATTAATTACATGGTTTTGATCGCGTTCTTGTGCAGATCAAAAGCCCCAACATCAATTTGGTTAATATCGACGGGATCGATTGATTGATTGTTAGGGTTCTTGATCAGTTTATGTTGTTCCTTCTTGTGCCTTCAAGTTATGGAAACTGACTATGTTTGCATGTTGCTGGATAGCCCAGCTGGTTTGACACATTGGTTACGGGGGGCAGGTCGCTGGTTCGACTCCCTGCACCCCGGATTTTTTTGGTGGTATTTGATTAATTTCTTTTTAAATCATTAAATGATTATACTATTAATACTATTAACTAATAAAGATTATCTTAACAAAAACCAATTTGTAATACTCGTTTAACTCATGTTTTCATTCATGTATATACGTATTAATAATATAGTTAAGTATTTTTTAAAACATCATAATTTATATAACTATTATTTATTTATTATCTTTTATCTATTACTTACTACATTCATTTAAAAGAAATCTTTATTACTAATAAAATATATATAAATATATTAAATGTATTTTATTCGATTGAATTAAATGAATCTCTTTATATAATTTATCCAACAATTTTATAAATATTTATTCAAGTATTTTTATGCATTTTATATAATTAAATTATGTTTATTACGATAAAACTTGATAATGAAATTTATAATAAAATAATGAAATAAATAGCCTTTGTAAGATTTCACTCGTTCATCAAATCCGAACCTTTATTTAGTTTTAGACTCTTCATTCAATTCGTATTTATACCTCAACTATTGTTACTTAGGGTTTCTCGTCGATAATTTCCGAAGAGCGTAACTCTTGTTTAGTAGTGTTCTTACCGCATTCGTTTATCTCTTGCTTTGCTAAGGTGAGTACCACATTCCCCTATTTTACCGCTTTCAATGTTTTGGGGACATATGCGTAAATAATACTTCTTATACATACTTATACTCAAAACAGCAACCTTGTCTTATATGTTAACAACTTATACCTTACTTGTTTATGTGCTTATTTGCTTTGTATGCTTTCGCATTTGGAGAGGTCCAACATAATCTCAGTCTAGTATGATCATACGCCAGTCGTTAGCCTTTGTGCTTCTCGACATCTCAGTTATACTTTCTCATTTGGTTAATTTGTTATTCTCATATGACTTGTTTCAAATACTTATTTTTATACTACACTATATGTACACTTAAACTGGAGAGTTGCTCACTCAACATGTGTTGTTGACAAAATTCTATTTTATACGCATATGCAGGTTGGTGAAGACTTAGTGAAGACTTTAGTTAGAAGAATATTTTAATCAAGAAGTATAAATTTGTATTGTTGTACAAATTTTATGTACTTGTTTGTAATTTGATTTATTTGATAATTGAATTCTATTAATAGATATTGTCATTTAAAAATTTCATGATAGTACCTTGAGAGCTGTGACAATCAGTTCGCGCCCCGGCATTTCCGTCGTAGGTTGGGGTGTGACAGATTGGTATCAGAGCCGAATGTCTAAGATAGGTCGTTAGAAATTGCCATAGACACATGTTTTGGAACCCTATATGCCTATCTGTTTACCTGTATGTGTTCAAATTAAATTGTTTACAGCTTTCTTAGATTATTTATTATATATTGTATTGTTATGCACACACACACAAACTCCGAGGCTATGCCTCAACATTCAAAGAAAACTTTTCGAAATTAGATTGCTTTTATTTACGGGAAATTCCTTAAGAATTCCCACTTGTTGTTTTCACTCGTAAACCTTAAGGCTAGGTTATGTGGCATGTCCCTATGATAAATGAAAGGGGAAGAGAAACTGTGAGTTGGGCACTGGCAAAATGGTTCCAAGAACCAAAGGTAAGACGTTATTCCTTACCTGGGTGATAACCTGACCACAGTACTCAACCCTATGGACCCGAGCGAGACCCATAAATGCCATATGACCGACACCTTAGGTTAATTTTAACCGAATTCACGGTGATTCATGGCTAAACTCGGTTTTCCCGATTATTGTGTTCCTTTATTTAAATGGTTAGTTGGGTGAAAAATCCATGGAATCCATGGGCACTCCTACTATTCATTTCTTAACTTGTTTTCGTATTTTTGTTGGAGTAATCAAACGTGGTGATTCACAAGATACTCCGACTACCCATATTTATTTCGATAGTTCGTTATTTAGTTTGGTCGGTTAAAACGCCGTGTAACGCTCATTGGGCCGACAAACTTCATTGCATTGTTAATTCGTTAATTAGTTGGGACAATTAAATTGCCATGTAACGCTCATGGGCTGTCCAACTCAGTTGTTTTTCGTTAGTTCGTTGGGCCATTCAAATTGCCATGGAAAGCTCATGGGAGGCCAACATCCACAATTTATATTTTGTTAGTTTATTGTAAACTTAATAATCTAAATTTTAAACTGACTTAACTCCTCATGTAGTCATCACACATTAATCTTATTGACTACATCATTTAATAACTATTTACGCTATGTATCCCCCCCATCTTATAAACTTTTACTTTTAATCCTCATGATGCAATTCCTCTTACTTCTTAAGGCGACATTATCATAAGTCATCTCATAATTAAACATTTTACTATTCTTATGGTTCCTCAATTTATCCTTCATTTTATAAATCCTCATTTTTGGTCCCTATAAAATGTCTCATTCAACAAACCAACGTTATCCTCGACATCAATCGTTTGATTCTCACGACCACCGTATAGCTGCTTGTATAGCCAAAGAGATAGCTACTACGATCCCTAGGATAGTGACGCAAATTCAAAACATTAATGCAACTGATTCAACTTTTCCCACTAATTCCTCTACTGGTGACTACAAACCAATTACCTCCATTTACCCTCACAACAAGTATCGTAAGAACTTTGCTGCAACAAATCCACCCGCAAGTCTCCTCAAACAAGAAACCTTACCTCGGTCCTTTTCCGTCATGCTCCATTTGTAACTATCATCACTCGGCCGTCGCTGCACCCGATGTAACCGTTATGGTCATCTAGCTAACACCTGCCGTGTCCCGCCTACTACACAAGCTGTTCCGCAACAACCTACCCCTCATGCTCAACATGATGTTCCTAATACATGTGCTTGCTACCATTAAGAACCCAAATCATCTCCGTAAAGCGTGCCCTCAACTTACCCAAGCTCATCAAGCCCAATCCACGACTACACCATACTACTCGACCCATGCTTACCAAGCTCAAACCTATCAACCTCAAGTCCCTCAAGCTCCTCCCATCAATCAATGTCAACCTTACTTAACCCAACACTACCAAACCCCGCAATCACAAACTCAAGTTTACCATACATATTTCCACCAAACAACTCTCTTGCACACCGTTCAAGCTCCAGTTTTCCAACCTATCTCAAATCAACCCACCTCGACTTCTCCTGCTCATGCAACTCCTCATGGTGCCTCAAGTCACGTCAATTAAGCTACTCAACGATATTGAAGACCCTTGCCGTTCCCTTTATCTATCTTAAATTATTTTGTTTTCTTAATTACGTATTGTAACGCCTCTTTATGGCTTTGAATTTTTTCCCCATTTAAACGATTTATCTTCTATCTCTTGAATAAAGTTTCTTTTTGACTAAATAGATTTTTAAGCCTACTTCTATCTTATTTCTTTACCTTCACTATTTATAAGCTACCATTCTTAAATTTTAAATACTTATACCCTTGCGATATCTTAGACATTTCTTTATTTAAATCCACTACAACTTTTGAAATTGTTTTAAGCATTGTTGATTTTTTAGTGTTATAAATTAAAACTCCTTAAAACTTTTGTTTCCTCAAATTCATGTTTTTAATCAAACGTTTTATAAATCCACACGATGGAACGAATCATGTGGACCATCCGACGATAACAATAATTATGGTGCGGAACATAATTATCAAAGTCCTCGAATGGAAATCATGATGCGTAAGATTGTGTGTCATGATATAGAATTGAAAGTGGCTGGAATGACGGTACAAGTGTAAAGATGATAAGGACATGGTGGATACGCCGCTGGTACATCCTATATATAAGTGCCCTTATCGGATTTGCATTTGGAGCGTTATTTTAACTATTCAAAGTTCGGTGTTATGATAAATTTTATTTTTAAAATTTTCTTTTCCTTAAAATTTAATGGTGTTAGTATTCTTTAATTTCGGGACGAAATTCCTTAAAGTACGGGAGACCGTAACAACTCGGAATTTTATAAATTAATATACATTAATCTTATTACCCGATCCATTTTTAAGTTCGGGAAATTTTATCATGCTTATCGAGTATATAAATTTTTATAATATTATTACTAGTTATTTATTTAATAGATGTTTGTAACCTTCACTTTATGGCAAAAATCACCCTTAACTAGACCATTCCCTTTTGTGCCCATCCTCAATCATCAGGGACTGAGATTGAATTTACGTTATAACCCATTATATGAACTGGATACCCATAACCCGTATCCTGATCCAAACCCTAAATCGCAACCCAATTTCAAACTGGGGATATCTTGTACCATAATTCTCGTAATAAACTTGGAATTAGATCATGCATCATATTATACCTTCTATACGCGGTCTACCGACAATATTAATTATGTAAATTCAATCAATTTGATTCGCTATACTTAATTAAACTTGACGAATCTATTATAATCTTGTAATACAAGCTATCGTTGGTTATAACTCAATTAAATTGGCAGAAACCATCCCCTCTAGATCGCAAACCAAACCCCCAAATCCAATTATACTTGCCGGATCGTTTTCTGGGTGTTCTTGTCATCACCACAGCCGTCCACTGTTCTGTTTCCGTTAACCTTTCGTCGGCCAACTTTCGAGGTAATTAATTACATGGTTTTGATCGCGTTCTTGTGCAGATCAAAAGCCCCAACATCAATTTGGTTAATATCGACGTGATCGATTGATTGATTGTTAGGGTTCTTGATCAGTTTATGTTGTTCCTTCTTGTGCCTTCAAGTTATGAAAACTGACTATGTTTGCATGTTGCTGGATAGCCCAGCTGGTTTGACACATTGGTTACGGGGGGCAGGTCGCGGGTTCGACTCCCTGCACCTCGGATTTTTTGGTGGTATTTGATTAACTTCTTTTTAAATCATTAAATGATTATACTATTAATACTATTAACTAATAAAGATTATCTTAACAAAAACCGATTTGTAATACTCGTTTAACTCATGTTTTCATTCATGTATATACGTATTAATAATATAGTTAAGTATTTTATAAAACATCATAATTTATATAACTATTATTTATTTATTATCTTTTATCTATTACTTACTACATTCATTTAAAAGAAATCTTTATTACTAATAAAATATATATAAATATATTAAATGTATTTGTTCGATTGAATTAAACGAATCTCTTTATATAATTTATCTAACAATTTTATAAATATTTATTCAAGTATTTTTATGCATTTTATATAATTAAATCATGTTTATTACGATAAAACTTGATAATGAAATTTATAATAAAATAATGAAATAAATAGCGTTTGTAAGATTTCACTCGTTCATCAAATCCGAACCTTTATTTAGTTTTAGACTCTTCATTCAATTCGTATTTATACCTCAACTATTGTTACTTTGGGTTTCTCGTCGATAATTTCCGAAGAGCGTAACTCTTGTTTAGTAGTGTTCTTACCGCATTCGTTTATCTATTGCTTTTTGCTAAGGTGAGTACCACATTCCCTTATTTTACCGCTTTCAATGTTTTGGGGACATATGCGTAAATAATACTTCTTATACATACTTATACTTAAAACTGCAACCTTGTCTTATGTGTTAACAACTTATACTTTACTTGTTTATGTGCTTATTTGCTTTGTATGCTTTCGCATTCGGAGAGGTCCAACATAATCTCAGTCTAGTATGATCATACGCCAGTCGTTAGCCTTTGTGCTTCTCGACATCTCAATTATACTTTCTCATTTGGTTAATTTGTTATTCTCATATGACTTTTTGCAAATACTTATTTTTATACTACAATATATGTACACTTAAACTGGTGTGTTGCTCACTCAACATGTGTTGTTGACAAAATTCTATTTTATACGCATATGCAGGTTGGTGAAGACTTAGTGAAGACTTTAGTTTGAAGAATATTTTAACAAGAAGTATAAAATTTGTATTGTTGTATAAATTATGTACTTGTTTGTAATTTGATTTATTTGATAATTGAATTCAATTAATAGATATTGCATTTAAATCTTGCATGATAGTACCTTGAGAGCTGTGACAATCAGTTCGCGCCCCGACATTTCCGCCATAGGTTGGGGTGTGACATTCTATACCATCTCCGCCGCGTTTCACAAAATAAAAACCCTAGCCGTCGTCGCCGAGTTTAAATCCTAGACAGGGCGGTGTGCCGCCGCCGCCTTGTCCTATCATTATCTTCTGTTTAATTTTTTGTCTTCCTTATTTATTTATTTTTCCAATTTTCGTTTGAATTGAATAAAGCTTCGTTTTAGTTAAAGATCAACACCTTATTTCCCATTCTTGTCCACCAGAGTCATCCATCTCAATTGTGCTAGTTTTTTTTTTCTTTTTGGTGTCGTTTGGGTTTTTGTTTGCAAAGAAATCGTGGCGCCACAATTACATTAATTTTTTTAACACAAGTGTGTTGATGTCATCAACCTCCAACACTAGATATGGGTTGACTTTTTCTTATGGCCACACACCACCACATGTTCTTTTGTGTGTTTAAGCGGTATCCATATTTTATTTGACCTGCTATTATATGGATTAGGTTCTCTCTCTTTCTTTTACTATCAGTCTCTCGGCTCGTTCCTTTAACTTTATTTTTCTTTTTCATTTAATTGATCGGTGTCTTAGTCACATTTAAGACTGCGGTCCACGGCCACCGATCTTAAACTACGGTTTGACTAGTTTAGTTTTTTTTTTATTTTAAGATCTACGGATCTCATCTCTTGATCTATGGATCCAAGAAACTGATGTATGACTACAGTCATCCTTCTTTCTTTCTTTTTCTTTTTTAGATCTACGGATATAAAAAATCACTGCTTGCTAAATCTCGACACACCTCCACACGAATACGGTCACAGGTTGCCGACTTACCTCTTGCAGATGGTGTTTATCATCCTGGAAACCATGAACCAATAAACTACAGTTGCGTTACCCCAACAAATTTGATGATAATTTTTTGAAGATTAATAGCGTACAAGCCGGCCGTTCAGCCTTACCACCGCATGCTTTTGCAGACAAGTAACACACTATGCATTTGTTAGCAAAAGTTTTGGACCTACAAGTCAAGAACCTAGATCTATTATAGTTATTATTATCATTATTATTTTTCTTTCTTTTATGTTTCTTGTTTATTATTTTCCAGTCTTAGCATTCGATTCTCTACCGCTCTGACTGCGGGGGATTATTAGAACCTACAGTATTAGGGTTTGGTATCGAGCCCAAGGGCCTATTTATCATTATATATTGTAACCCTATATTGAATAGAGATCAAGGAGTCTTTTACCATCTTACAACCCCAACCTACGGCGGAAATGTCGGGGCGTGAGCTGATTGCTCACAGCTCTCAAGGTACTATCATGCAATATTTAAAATGTCAATAATTATTATTTAATTTCAAATAATTCAAAGTAAATGATTTCATAAATAGAACAAGTAAGGACAAAATAAAGTTAAAGTTCTTGGTTCTTCTCTCTAGCATGCAATCCTAAGTTTCTTCAAACAACTCGGTAATCATATCACACGATTACCTGCATATGCGTTAAAATACAATAAATTTGTCAACACTAGGTTGAGTGACTAAAACACAAGATTTAAGACACTATAATAATAATATAAAAGAGCAAACTGTGTCAAGTGAGATAAGCAATTTAACCAATGAGCAAGTAAATAATGTTGCCGGTAAGCTCGATGCCAGATGACATTGAACGATGGCTAACACGACAGGCGTATGATCATACTAGTCTGAGAATATGTTGGACCTCTCCAAAATGTATTTAAGTAAAGCATATAAGCATATAACACGTTAGGCATAAATTGTTAAATACACAAGGCTAACAGTTGCAACTTTGAGTATTAAATAATAGTAAAAAATATATATGAACGTATATGTCCCCAAAACAATATAAAATGAGTAAAAGTAGGGGAGTGAGATACTCACCTTAACAAACGAGCAAACGGGAATAACAATATAATAATAAGGATGAAAGCGGCGATTCGCGCGTTGACGATAAAGCTTGATACAAAATTAAATACTAAACGAACATAAGAATGGACGAATAGAATAGAGTTTGAGAGATTGATGGTTAATCATTATTTTATTATATATAGTTTAAACTTATTTAATTTATAGATTTTTTAATTTACCCAATATCATCTTTTATTAATAATAATACTTGCTAAAACATGAATGTTATTCCCGTGTGCGTGTATATGAACCGAGACCCTTGAGATATCGGTGGGCTTTGGGCTTGTAATGGGCTAGGTTGTAGTCCGTATATATAGAAATAATGTATGTAGGGTTATGTTGGTCGTTCATAGTATTGTTGAACGAGTTGTTTTGTTTAACCAAGTGCTCAAGCACCTGACGTTAATATACGTGTGTTTTGAAGCATCCTTTGGTGTTCTTTACGTGTTTTATTCGTTTATCTTGAATAATCTCGTGTTATATTCCGCAATAACAATGAGAACATTGATATCACACTGAAAGATCCGTTCTAAGGACTTATAATTGGTATCAGAGCCTATTGACCTATTCTAGGCTCGGTTGTGATATCAAAAGATTCAAGGTTTTTGATTCATTGGTTTTATTGATGATTTTGGTGTTTGGGTTTGTTTTTCCGGTGAATAGTGCATCGTAGAAGAAGAAGTATTTTTGGTCAAAGATTGGATTCTCTTTGGAAATAATTCAAATCCCACTGATTTAAGGATTTAATTGTTACCAAAACTAACTGGTCAAACTTTTTCTTGGGCATTTTAGACATTTTTCGGGTCATTTAAGAGATCTCGGCTAAGTACTCTGGGTTCTCGGCTTGGTTTCATCGATTTCGGCCAGATTTTTGTGTTTTCGGTTAAATTCAACCGTTATC
Source organism: Bidens hawaiensis (assembly GCF_021521415.1). NCBI lineage: Eukaryota > Viridiplantae > Streptophyta > Magnoliopsida > Asterales > Asteraceae > Bidens > Bidens hawaiensis. The sequence continues at coordinate 31,838 of NW_027501537.1, read as the reverse complement.
GGTCATATTTCATGGTCCTCGGTCAACAAGTGTTCTCGGTCAACGCTTGTTCTCGGTCTACAAGTGTTCTCTGTCAGTTTTCTTGGTTCTCGGCTAGACTTTACTTGGGCTTTGACAGTTTTGGTCCTTTGTCTCATTAATTCATAATTTGGACTTTGTTTACTAGACCAATGTCAATCTAACAATTAAAATTGAACAAATAACTATTTGATCATCTAATGCCACACTGCATCAAGAGTTGGACTCTATAATGGGAACTACCACTCGTATACCTCGTCTGTTGTCTCATGAGGGGTTTAGCGAGTGGAAGTTTAGGTTTGAAAAATATGTTAAAATGAAATATGCCAAGGTTTAGAGAAGTATTGTTAGAGGTCCTCAAGCTATCACTTACCAACGTGAAAACTCCGAGGAAGTTGCTGTGAAACCTGTTGCACTGTATGATGATGCTGATTTTGAAAAAATGGAAGAAGATGAAAAGGCACTTTCAACTTTGACTATGGCACTTTCACCTGAGATTGCCTTGGGATTTAGAGAACTACAGTCTGCTAAGGCACTATGGGAAGCTTTGATTGAAGTGTATGAGGGTAATGAGGACATGAGGAGAAGTCGTCAAGATCTCTTGCGACAGAAGTTTAACATGATTAATCACGTTTTGTGAGAGTCATTGGAAACTCAGCTGCATAGGTTCATAGCCCTTGTGACTGAGATGAGATCTGCAAATATCAATCTAACATCCACTAAAACAAACAATAGGCTGGTAAACTTCCTGCCTCAAAGTTGAGATATGAATGTTGCAGTAATTAAGAAGATGAAAGATCTCAACAGGCTAACACTGTCAGAAGTTATGGCAATCATCAAGGCTTGTGACATGGATGAAAAGCAATGTGCCATAAACCATGCAAACTCTTAAAATTCAGCTGGCTACAGTGCTGCTTCCAACAATGCACTCATTTCACAAGACAACTTCTCAATATTCAAAGCTACTCAAGGGCAACATAATCAGCAATATCAACCTCAGAACAACTTCTCAATGTTTAAATCCGCTCAGGGTCAATTTTTTAAAATTCCACCGCAACCAGCTCCAGTGTTCTTTCCTAAATATGCTCAACCACTTGCTACTACCGTTAAACCTCAAACATCTGTTGCTTCTTCTAGTCAGGGTTCCAGTTAGATTCCTCCTATTTCAAGGGAAACTTAGGAAAACATTGCTTTAATAGCGGGGTTCATGAATTGCTATAACGCCTTTCTTGCTGGAGATCTGGTTCAACTAGTAGTAACTATTGAGCTTGATCAAATTCATCCTGATGATGTAGAAGAAATGGATATCTCTTAGCAAATCTCCATGGAAATGTTTCGTGCAAAGAAGTTTACTAAGAGAACATGAAGAAACAATTGTAACATGCCAACTAATCAGAAGGTGGGTTTTAACAAGGATACTCTGAGGTGCTACAACTGTCACGAGGCGGGTCACTTTGCTCGTGAATGCACCAACCCAGCGAAGGAAGGAAACATGGAAAGGGCGTTGATTCCAGTGGGAAATGCTAGGGGAGAAAACGAGACATGTACTGCTGAAGGTGAACAGGGTATGGTAGCTCAACAATTCTCCTGGAAAGATCAGATGGCAGCCCTCAACATAAATAATCAGACTGCCAACTTTTCTCGTGTTGAAAGTGTAGAAGAAGAGAATGACACCGAGGAACAAGTTAAGGGGCTTCAATTTGCTTTCATGGCCTTCACTCCCTCCAACTCATCCGAGGTAAGTTCTCAACTATGTTCTCAAGCTTGCATTAATAAAGTAGATCTCTACAAATCTCATAATAGTAACTTGCTCAGAGAAATGGAAGTAGTAAAATCCGAAAATTATAATCTCAAGAAAATTGAGAGAGCTTTCAAAGATAAAATAGAAGCACAGAAAAAGGATTTTTCTAACCTCAAATCAGATTTTAGTTTAAAATGTTGTCATCACCTAGATGCCAAACAAAAAATTGTTGAATTAACTGCTGAACTGGAAGCCTCTAAGTTAGAAATTTCAAATCTAACTAATAAATTTAAAAGGGCTGAACTAGTCTTTAGAAAAATTTGATGGTTCCAGTAAAGTGGTCAATTCCATGATTGAAAATCAATCATGGTGGAAAGAAAATGATGGTGAGGGTATAGGATACAGTCTTGTACCCCCACCATAAATGACAACAACACTAGTCTTCCTATTACCAAAGAACAAGAAGAAGAGGTAAAAGGCATGCAGTATGGCAAACCAGCTAAAGATGACAAAGCTGCTTCCGATTCAGTAAATGCTACTTCGTCCACTTCAGGAGTGAACGATTCTAACGTGTTTGCCTCATGTGCAGATAAAGTAATAATTGAGAATTGGACTGATGAGGATGATGATTCATGTGTTTCAATTAATAAAGACATTATTTTGATGTTTCTTTAAAATTACCTGTTTTGAATTATGTTATTTCAACTGTTTGTGTGGGCTCCGGTTTTAAGAGCAAAGACAATTGTGCGGTTGATTCCGTTAAAACTTTGAATTCTGGTGATGTGGTTTTTAATAAGTTTAAAAATCAAAAAATTCTAATAAATACTCATTGCCTAAGTTTGTTAAAGAGGGATGCTTTAATGACCAAAAGGGTGATAAACCAAACAATGTGTCAAGCAGTAAACACCAGGCAAAGCAAAATGGTCCACACAACAGGTCCAGACAAGGAGTTGACCACAATGAATTTCATATAAAATGTCAAACATGTTTTAATGGTGGCACTCCTAGTCATATTGCTAGAAACTGTCCACACCGTCCATATGCCCCATATTATGGATTTTATCAGAGGAATATGCCTCGTAGTACCTATCGACTAGATTTCTGGTATCACAGGGCTAATCCCTCTGATGGTGATTGGAACAGAAACAAATCTGGTAGGTTTAGTCCTCATCAGACCAAGCCTAACATGTATCGTAAAGGTGGTAGAAACTGTGCTTCGTTCTAAAAAAAACGAACATGGTTCCTAAACCGAAACAAGTAAGGAAGTTAAAATCATCTGTGTCTCCCACTTGCAAACCAGAGACCAAGTCATGCATGGTTCCCTAACTCTCCGATGAAAAAGGCATCAAATTCCATATTAGATGATCGGAAAAACATGTCATGGCAACCCGTGACAACTTTAGATGAACCAGGTTCACCCAGTGTTACTATGGACTGGGTACCAAAAACTAACCAATCTAGCACATCGTGTAGGAATAGCTATGGAGGAATATTATCAGACCTTGTATGTTGATAGTGGATGTTCCAAACACATGAAATGAGACATTTCCCAGCTACACGACATTCAAATCTTTAACGGTGGGTATGTTTCCTTTGCGGGAGGAGAGAAAGGGAAGATTACGCAAAAGGGTATTGTAAGTAATGATGTTCTAAAGTTTGAAAATGTTAATTTTGTTCCTGAGTTGAAACATAGTTTGCTGAGCGTTTCTCAGATCTGTGATAAAGGCTTTTCAACTCATTTTACTAACAAAGAGTGTTTGATTTTGAAACCTGGTATCATCATACAAGAAGATTGGGTTCTGGTTAGATCACAAAGAAAATATAATGTGTATGTGATCGACATCAACAAAAACGTTCCTGATGAAATAACATGCTTGTTATCAAAAGTGTCAGAACATAATGCCATGATTTGGCATCGTCGTCTTGGTCATGCAAACATTAAAAATCTAAACCGTCTTGCTAAAAACGACTTGGTGCGTGGTTTACCCGTCAAAGATTTTGTTGCTATTGAAAAATGTGTGGCTTGTGCCTTGCGTAAACATAATCGTAAAACTCATCAGCCAAAACTCGTTAACACCATTTCATTAGTTTTTCAGTTGCTGCATATGGACCTGTTTGGTCCCATTCATGTTTTGAGTCTTTCTCGTAGCTCTTATTGTCTTGTTATTACTGATGATTACTCACGTTTTACTTGGGTGTTTTTCTTGTCAAATAAGAGTGAAACTGCAGAATTGATTAACGCCTCGTGGTACTTATGGAGAATCAGCTTAACTTAAAGCTGAAGGTTATTCGATGTGACAATGGCACTGAATTCAAGAATTCTAAATTAAATTACTCATGCCGAAAAGGGAGTGCTCCGTCAGTACAGTTCAGCTCAGACACCGTAACAGAATGGTGTCGCTGAACGAAGGAACATAACTCTTATTGAGGCGCAAGAACTATGCTGTGTGATTCAAAGCTGCCATTCTTTTTCTGTGTTAAGGCTATTAACACATCATGTTATGTTCAAAATTGAGTACTGATCAACAAGTCTCAAATGAAGACTCCATACGAGATTGTTTATGGTCACAAGCCCACGGTTGCCCATTTTCGTGCGTTTGGGTGTCCGTGTACTCTGCTGAATCTGGAATCGACTCCAAAGTTTGGGGACAAAGCTGATGATTTTTATTTTGTTGGGCATGTTAGTCGTACTGCCTACAGAGACTACAGCAAGTCCACTAAGCAAATAGTAGAATCGTATGATGTGCGTTGGTTGGAAGAGAACGAGACTGATGCTCGTATTGGTCCTGAGTGGTTGTTCAATTATAATAAACTCTTTAAACCCTTTAATGTGTTTCCAGTTATCGATACATAAATTTCAGGTGCTGATGTTTTAAATTTTGTCAATAAGGAAGAAGATTTACTTGCTGTTTCTCATATATCTCCAGTTCTAGATGATGACCCCTCAGAATCGCCGGATACTACTCAGCCATTGTTAGGCAATCAACAAGAAAAGGTTACCGAAACTGTGTATTCACCAACACTAGCAAAAAATGCTTCATCAGTTGAGGGGGGAGAGCCCAATTCGTTAAATTTTCAGAAGCACTTTATTTCCAGATGCCATACCAAATGAATACATCGCCAGTACCTCATACTCACACAGTACAGCGACATCTTGATGGAAAATCCCTCTCATTGAAATCCTTGAAGATTTATCAAACTTACCATCCACCAGCTTTGTTCCCGAAAATTCAATTCCGTTAAGAATTCAACGAGATCATCCAATTGACAATGTCATAGGTCCTCTTGAAATAGGCGTGTCCACCAGAAGCCAGACCGGACACATCAACAACTGTTTGTTCTCTTGTTTCATTTCTCAGATAGAGCCGAAGTCAGTTGAAATGGCACTACAAGAACCAAGCTGGGTGGACGCTATGCATGAGGAATTAAATCAGTTTGATAAGCTCAAAGTTTGGAGATTGGTCGAGCTGCCCGTTGGAAATAAAGTGTTAGATACAAGATGGGTTTTCCGAAACAAGAAAGATGACATGGGAGTTATTGTTCGAAACAAGGCACAACTCTTCGTTCACGGTTTTTTGTGAAGTTGAAGGTTTATACTATACTGAAGTGTATTCTCCCATGGCTAGACTTGAAGCCATTCAAATTTTTCTGGCATATGGTTTCACAGTCTATCAGATGGATGTCAAAACAACGTTTCTTTATGGAGAGGTCAAGGAGGAGATTTATGTGGATCAGCCACTGGGGTTTGTTGACTCAAATAATCCAAATCATGTCTACAAGTTAGATAAAGCACTGTATGGTGTTCACCAAGCGCCTCGGGTATGGTATGCAACGTTAACGGCTCATCTTCTAGGGCATGGTTACAAGAGAGGAACCATCAATCAGACTCTGTTCATCAAAATTGTAGGGAAAGATCTGTTTATGGTTCAGATATACGTGGATGATATCATCTTCGGATCTACAAGTGCTGCCCTGTGTTCTGAATATGAAAAGTTGATGAAGAAGAGATTTGAAATGAGTTAACTGGGGAAAATGACAACGTTTCTAGGGTTACAGGTTCGTCAGAGTTCGACCGGAATTTTGCTTCATCAAGGAAAGTATGTTGAAGACATGTTAGCAAAGTTCGAGTTTCAAGACTCCAAGAGCGCAACAACTCCTATGGCAGAAAGACCTCTTTTGTCGTCTGATCCTGAAGGGAACTCGTAGATTAAACGTATTATCGGTCAATGATCGGATCCCTGATGTATCTTACCGCCAGTCGACCTGACATCATGTTTGTTGTCTGCCAATGCGCTCGCTTCCAGGCTAATCCTAAACTCTCTCATTTAATTACCGTTAAACGTATTTTTAGATATCTGAAAGGGCAACCGAAGCTAAGCCTTTGGTACCCCCAAAAACTCAGATTTTGATTTATATGCTTTTGCTGATAGCAATTATGGTGGAGATGATATTGACAGAAAATCCACATCTGCTGGTTGTCAATTCTTGGGCGATCGATACATTTCATGGCAGTGCAAGAAACAACAAACGGTGTCCACATCTACTGCAGAGGCTGAATATGTTGTTGCGTCAGCTTGCTGCTCACAGGTTATCCGGATGCAACATCAATTGCTGGATTACGGTTTGGAATTTCTTAACACCCCAATCTTTTGTGATAATGATGCTGCTATTTCTATTGTTAAAAATCTTGTTCAGCATTCAAAAACCAAGCACATCGACATTAAAATTCATTTTATTCATGACTGTTATGACCATAAATTGATTCATCTTGAGCAAGTTCACATTGATAATAATGTGGCGGACTTATTTACAATACCGGTCGAAACAACCAGATTTAATGTGCTTGTTGGGTTTTTTAAAATGCTTCGTTTCGATGATTGAGTCTTTTTGAGGTTAAATTTGTACATATTTTCTACTTTTACACAAATTTAGGGGGAGAAAATTAAAAAATCAAAAAGAGCGTGTGTTTTTATTAAGAAAATTAAAAAAATAAAAAAAAATAAAAAATATTTATTCACTTTCGCTTAAAATTATGTCGGTTGCTCAATTTTGAAGGACATATACTTGTATATGTTTGATCCTGCTATCTACTTGTAGAGTTACAGGATAGCCATTCACCTAATGACTGAAAGCATCTAGGGCAATTGTGATGTGTTTTTTTTTTTAATTCTCTCGCTTAAAATTATGTCGGTTGTTCTAAGTTTGAGGGACATGTATTTATATATGTGTTTGGTCTTGTTACCCACTTGTGGATATACGGGATAACCATTTACTTGAAAACTGAGAGTGACTGGGGTGACTGAGGTTTAAACTATCTTCTGTAATTCTCTGGGAACTGATATGCTTATTCAGTTTAGAGCTTGTTTGAAGCTTCAAATATTTTCAAATGAAAATTGATCCAACCTTTAGAAAATGATAGGAAAATTGATTTTGTGTGCCTAACGGGTGAAGTTACTGGGCTTAAAAGGCTCTAGAATAGTCATTGATTTGCATGGTAGCTTTCCATGATGCGTAAAAGTTGAAGTGATATAAACTAAATATGATAAACTTACTATGGAGAGTCATTTAGAAGAAATGTGCATGTCTCCATATACGTCTCTCCAAATGATAGGCAGAAAAGTTATTACCCAGTCATACACGAGTCCGTTAGTGTCTTGATCTCCAAAAATATTATGTCCTTGTTCTTTTAGTATTTAAAAAAAAACTTTGTGATAGTATATATAATAGTACCGTGTTAAAAATTCTCGTTTTTAAAGCTTAAAGGGTCAAACTAGAACTACAAGGGTGATGCTTTCAAATCTGTTTTGAACACCCTGAATGAAAGGCATGTAAGTCTGGATGGCTTGTAAGTCCAATGTTTAACCTTAAAGCTTAAATTTTTACTCATATAGAGAAACTATTTTGATCAAGCACTAGGGGGTTGGAGTAAAATTGGGGTGATCTGGGGGAAGCCAAATACGCTTTGAGAAGAGATAGGGGGCATCACAGGTCCATGAGTGATGCCCATCTAAGATTTATGCCAAATTGAGCATAACTCGTATCACTGATGCAATGAAAATCATGCGAAGTCTATTATACCTGCTAACAACCTGTCTCTTTATGCCATAATAGCGTTGAACGTGAATCTTTGTGAAAACATCTTAATCAATATGATTCCATGTTCGGATCTTTCCTTAAAGGTTGCGTTCTTATCAAAACTGAAATTTGATCTCAAAATTTATTGCTAAATTACAAGAAGACCGAGTGGTTGAATTTTGTTTTATTTACTTTTTATTCATTTTATAATATTTTATTTTATTTTTACCTCTTAATTACTCTCGTAGGAACAGATGCTATAAGGAATCGTTTTTAAACCATGGTTCAACTAAGTGTTAGGCTTAAAACTGTCTCAGCCCTTGTGGCCCTTGAAATTAGTTTAATCAAAATATCCTGGGCTTAGCATCCTTGGTCCTCGGCCCATCAGGGTTCTTGGCCCATTTTAAAATCCTTGATATATAAAAGGATCGTATCTGCATTATTGGTTTCACTTTTCAAAATCTTTTACTCTCAATTTATCTCCTGGCCAAAAACCCTTGACATTTCGTGTTAATCAAGACAAACAAAGATCTCATATTTTTAAAGTTATCTCGTGATTCTTGCTTATAAACAGGTAAATGAATGAAAAGGGATGCATGTCCGGTTCATTGTCAATGGTGTATGATTGAGCTTGATTGGTGTTTCATGTGATATACATTATTTAGGATGAACAATTGACATGGCTGTGACTTGTGTTGGCATGTATCAAGAGGATATTTAGGTTGCAGGTTTTGATTATTAATGGTGATTTCGGCTGTTTGGAGAAGATGACCCGGATTTCAATGGGGAACTCAAGGGTTGTTTTTCCAGAAAGTTTGACCAAGAACGAATGATCAAACTAAGAGTTCTCGGTTGACTTGTTAACCGAGAACTCCCTTGAATGACCGAGAACCCCTTTTCTCGGTGGGACTGGACTAGAAAACCCAAAATCAGGACCGAAATCGCTATATGTGGACATAGAACTCTTCCATAGACTGAAATCTAATATTAAGACAATATTAATTTAAATTAATGACCCATATAATCTGATATTATCATGTTTGGTCCCAGATGTTTTATAAATTTAATTTGTGTCCTCAAAATATTAAGTTGTTGATTAAATTAAGTGAATGTTTATTAACTTGACTCGTTTGTTGCAGTAATGGCTGATCAAGCACCCTTAAAGTTTGTGGATACTCACAACATAGCTGGATGCATGTATGATCCACTGTTGGCGCACAAAGAATTCATATCAATGATCGTGGGGCTTAATACGTGCAGGATTTCTCACGCCATACGAGAAAATCTTGTCATATGCAAGAAGATGATAACAGAGTTCTGTAACAACGCCTCCATCAATCTATGGGGTGCTGGGGGAGTCGTTACCATTGACTCTAAAGTTCAAAGGAAGCTGATCGTCATTTCAGAGGCCATTATTCGCGAGGTGTTATTATTTTATGATCAACCAGATTATCCAACGGAATACTCAACTGAGGCTGTTACTCAAGTTGCAGTCAGGATGGGTTATGAAAGATCCTATCCTCCAGCTATCAAGAAACTTTTCCATCCATACTGGAGGTTCCTGATTAACACGTTCTTTACATGTGTATCTGGACGTTAAGGGGGATCAGGCAAGATTAGCCACATTCAGATGTCGGCTATGGTTGCTCTGATCATGAACAGGAACTATAACTACTCTAAGTTTGTGTTCGATGAGATGTTGAGCAACTTGAAGGGGAAGAAGAAGGAGATGTTTCTCATGTACCTAAGATTTCTACAGATGATTTTTGACTCCCATTATCCCGATCTTCTCAAATCCGTAGAGACGCTATATCTGAAAGCCACGGGACCCAATACCTTTGGGTTAATGAAGAAGTACAGGAAGGGATCAAAGGTCGTGTACAAAGGCCTTCACCCACTGGTCAAGTTCGAAAGGTTTGCTGAGAGTGAGGCTTCTCCGGTCAGTGCTCAAGTTGCTGATGAGCATGTGATACCTGCTTAGAGGTTCACTGTTGCGTTTGAAACTATTTCAGACGATGATGAACCGGAAAGTTCTCCAGTTTAACACATGGAGATAGAACACCAAGAGCTAGATACTGTACCTACTGCTGATCAATTGGCAGATTTTGAGAAGTTTAAAGATCAACTCCAGTCGACTGCATTGAAACCTCTTTAATCAGTCACTGTGATACAAGAAGAGGAGATTAACGAAGAACCAGCCACCGATCTTATACCGCAAAAGCGAAGAAAGAAAGATGTGCTAGTCACTGAAACTACAACAAGCCAACAACCAGAACGTGAGTTGGAAACTGCTGAGACTCACGTTGATACAAGCTCGCCCACTGCCGAACCTGAAACTCAAGAACAGATTTTTGATGATATAGCACATGAGTTCGAGTTTGAGGCTGATATTCCATTCGTCGATGAGCCATTGGGATCATCTAAACCGATCGATCAGTCAAGCTCAAGCGCTGCTGAGAAGATTGCTCACATCCTTGCTATGCAAGTTAAATTTATGCATGATAAGGGCAAGGAAATTACACTTGATGCTGAACCCGTGGATGTACAAGCCTTACAACGTCAATTCTTTGAACTCGAACATGATTCAGTTGCCACTAGACACCATACTTACCCTAGCTTGCTTAGATAATTAGGACTTGATATTAATTGTTTTTGACTAGATAACGATAGTCTAGCATCAAAATAGCGCTGCTGCCAGGGAGTTAGTGTGCTTAGTGTTTTCGTGTTATTTGATTTTCTTGTTAACTTTTGTTTTAAGTTGAGCTTTAATTTTTAGTTTTTAGTAAAATTTTATTTTCCAATTTGGTGCGGGGTGTGTTGTTTCTGCAGGTTATAGGTTTATGCACACCCCCCACTCGAGCATACAGTCACCACTTATTTTTGTTAGTGCACGGTTTGGTCATCTCGAGTCTTTGTAATCGTTTGTAATTTATTATTATTTTAATGTAAGGGCATTTTAGTAATTTATAAGTCCCATTTGTTAAGTTTATAGCTCATTCGTTAAGGATGTTTAACGAATGGACATTATTCATTATGTATTGTATCCATTCGTCATGGAATGTTGACGAATGTGGTATAGCGAATAAGTCATTCACTATACCATTTTTGTTACTTATGTAATGAAGACGAATGAAGGCCATTCGTTACAGAATGCGTAACAAATGACATTCGTCTTCTATATATAGGCTATTCAGCCTACATATTAATTTAAGTGTTTTAAAAGTATTTCTCTCTTTCCGTTACTCTATTAAATTATTCACTCAACACTTCTTTAACATTATCAAGCATACTATACATATACATATATCATATAACTAGATCCCGTGATTGATCATATGAACAGATCAATCGATTGAAGCTCTTAAGGTTTTCACAAGTAGTATCAGAGCATACCAGGGTTAGATTATGTGTATGTAAGGTATTTCAATTTGAATTGAGTGTTAATTCATAGTTGATTTGTTAATTATAAGATCCAGTTCAGGTTTTATCGATTTTCATTAAATTAGGATACTCCAGGGTTACAGTTCAAATACAACTAAAATAAAAGAGTCTAAGACATCTAAGGTTAAGGCTAAGAAATCCGAAAAACCAAAAATTTCTGATGCTGATTTGATGCGTTTCATCAACCCAATTCCTTCTAATGAAAACATTGGTTGTGTGTTTAAGTTAAAAGGCCTTCGCAAGGTGTTTACTGAGAAAGACATTCCACTTAATTTGATCAAACCAGGATTGATCGAGAGTGCCTTTAACAGGGAGACTTCAAAAATGCAAGATCTTGAGCATGCATTTGCTAAATCTAAGGTATTAAACACAAGAGATCCATTGGTTAAAGTAAAACATTTGTTAAAATATGTTAAGAAAGTTCAATTTGTTAATTCAACTGGAACTGATACGTTATAGAGTTTTTCTAATTCTTCAAACCTTGATTTTAATATGAAAAAGAAATCTGTTACGTTTGATGACTTGAACAAAGTGCAAGTTCCTAGAGTTTCTCATCAACCTTCGCTTACATCAGTTTCCGTCAAACCACAACGTACGTTTGTTGACATGAGAACATGCTTTTTATGCGATGAACGTGGTCATGCTGTAAGAAACTGTGGAGTGAAGAAATCGTAGAATCATCATCCGTTTATCAGGGAACAAGCCAAACCCATTCCTTTGATTAAAGAAATTCTGAAAAGACCCATGTCTTGTGATGAGAAGACTCACATCATGTTTTCAAATGTGAATCAACGCAAAGTAATTCATATTGATGAAAACAAAGTTAATTTAAAACACAAATTTGTTCCTACTGAACCAATTTATAAAATGTGAACACCATATATTTATTGATCATGCCCTATCTCGTGATCGAATATCTTTATTGTTGGGGTTGAACGATGAAGAGATGGACGCGTTGGAAGCTGAGGAAGATGTGGAGGTTGTGAATAATGGAGAAATCTTGCTTGACACGAGTGTTCCACACGAAATGCGTAATTTATTTATGGAGACGAGGAGATCGAGATCGAATATGTGATGGCAGAGGAGTACCTTGATTTGTATACACGATCAAATGCTGATCAGGGTATTACATCAATTAAAGAAGAACATGTTAAAGCTGTCGAGAATCATCTTGAGAAGAAACCGAAGAGGAAAGAGAAAGTATCGGCAAAGGGCCCAAGATCGTTGGATCCTGATGCTGAGGGTTGGTTTGGAGATCAAAACAAGTCTCTGACTTCGAAGATCATTGAAGCCTATCGATACGTTGATCAAGAACACAAGCTGGATGCCAGTGCACGTGCCAAAGCAAATCAGAAGACTACATTCAAATCCTTGCAAACAGTCAAAGGTGACATCGTTTTTTGGTTATACGATTCGGAGTTAATGGTTTACATCATTAATTGGGAGAACGACGTCCAGTATTTTCAATATATTACTGATGTTCTCTTACTGCCGAGGTGGGACGTGTGGACGCTCGCCAATCGTCCTTTCATCAATCGTGGTGGAAATCAATTAGCAGGATGGTTCCACCAACATCTGCTCTTTGAGGTCAATCACGGGTTTAAATTTTTTAAGCCGTAGGTGCCATTCAGAAAGTATATTGATGAGATTGATCCTAAAACTGGTTGGAAGAAGCTTGTTCTTAAAGTAAAGCCGCCCAGAACTATGAAGCGTGTACCAGTGAAGACCTTTCCGCAAGATTTTCATCTATCGTTCTATCGATGGTACTATGATAACAGAACAGGAGAGGCGGTCATCGTGTTGGGTAAAGGGCTAAAGACAAACTTTATTCGATTCATAGACCCAATGTGGCTCGTTAATCTATCGGAGACCGACAACGACGTTCTGTTCGAGAACAAGATCTTGTTTGCAAGGCGTGAAAATTATGATCGAGCTATGCAATTTCAACGCGTTGTTCATGTTTGTCACGCATTTGGAATTCATAGTTGTCATAATTAGATGACTAAGAGATTCAAGTAAAGTAAATACAAAGAGCACGAGACGAGACGGTGTTTGTTAGTGCATGGTTTTGCCATCTCGAGTCTTTGTAATTGTTTGTAATTTATTATTATTTTAATGTAAGGGCATTTTAGTAATTTATATGTCCCATTTGTTAAGTTTATAGCTCATTCGTTAAGGATGTTTAAAAAATGAGACCATTTGTATTTATCACTATCCTTTCGTTAAGGATGTTTATAGAATGGACATTATTTGTTATGTATTATATCCATTCGTCATGGAATGTTGACGAATGGGGTATAGCGAATGAGTCATTCACTATACCATTTTTGTTACTTATATAATGAATACGAATGAAGGTCATTCGTTACAGAATGCGTAACGAATGACATTTGTCTTATATATATAGGCTACTCAGCCTACAGATTAATTTAAGTGTTTTAAAAGTATTTATCTCTTGCTGTTACTATGTCAAATTATTCACTCAACACTTCGTTAACATTATCAAGCATATTATACATATACATATATCATATAACTAGATCATGTGATTGATCAATATGAACTATTCAATCGACTGAAGCTCTTAAGGTTTTCATAATTTTCGAACCCGAGATCGAGAGATTAGCCCGTAAAAACCGAGCTTAGAACAAAGGGTCAGAAATGGAAGGCCAACCTCAGAATCAGTACTAGAATCAGAACCAAAATTGGAACCAAAACCAAGACCATAACCCAATACCAGAAAATAATTTTTTCAACCCAAACAACAATTACCAACCCGAATATGACTAACTTTCACCAATAAATTCCAACCAACAACAGAATCCAACCTATTCAGCTCGTTTATCCAGAAACCGAAATTGAAACTGAAACAGTGATCAAGCCGGACCACCAGCCTCACATAACACCCTGGGCATAGAGTTCAGATTAACCCTGATGAGGATTATGTCAATATTCATACAAAGGATGAAGAAGAGGGGGAGTGGAATGATACAAGTCACGATGAAGACGTTAGTAATGGAGCAGACTAGCGAGTTAGAGATAATGACGGGTTTGAGCTGAACATTAAGGGGAATAATAATTGGGATGAAGTGGTAGAAGAACTGGTAAACTAGATACATGGTGAACTTGTTAACCAAAATAGGGTTAGAAACGGTATTGGGAGAAACAGAGTTAAAAGAGACGACAAAATTGATAGAGGTCAAGGAATCCAAGTCAACAGAGGAGATTTAGTTAACCAGATAGGAAGTAGGAGGAACCATGTGGCCCGAGTTCAGGGTGTGAAGATCCGCTTTAGATCGGCTATTTTAGATGGTGCATCACCGATTGTCCCGTAGGTTCCTATCCAGGGACAACATACATTCGAATCTCGTCCATCGTATATCAATATTGTACCTCACTTTCACAGGATGGCCTCAGAGGACCCATACTCACACTTGTTTGACGTTTCAGCTATTTGTGGGTCCATCTGAGATGATGCACATGATCAGGACGAGGTTCATTTACGGTTATTCCAGTATTCACTAAAAGATAAAGCAAAACATTGGTTTAACTCGTTACCGATGCACATTATTGAAAATTGGGCTGAGATGCAACATGTATTGCTGAACAAGTATTACTCATAGTCGAAGAAAAACAAGGCAAGAATGAAAATCCATCACTTTGCACAGTTACTAGGTAAATTATATTATGAGACTTTTACCTGATTTAAGGTGATGATAAGAAATTGCCCCCCCCACATAAGATCGAGCTGTGGGAATTAGTAAACTGTTTTGTGGATAGACTGAGTTATGAGGATAGAAAACATTTAAAGGCCTCATGTAGGGATGGGATTGTTTTCCCTGAATACCCGTCCGTACCTGTACAGTACCCATACGTGTCTATTGGGTACATGTATGGTTGCCCAAATTTACTGATTATAGGTACGGGTACTTTCGGGTACAGGTATGGGTATTACGGGTACCGGTAGCCGTTTAGAATATGTAGGGGTTTTATTAGGTTTCTAACACTCATGACTTAACTTTCAAGCAGGATTTTCGAAAGATAATATATATTAGTTGAATAAGTTCATATTCAATCTATATGTGTGTATTCATATATTGTGTATTCGTATATTTTTATTTCATGTATGTGTAATTGTGCATATCATTAAATAACATGTATTAACTTTCTTTCTTATTTTTCTAAGAAATTGAGGAAGCAATAAACAAAGAAAAGAAAAAGGGGAAATGAAAAGATGATTAAACGAATGTTGACTTTCTTTGTATAAGTTAATTTTGTTTTAAACATTTTGATAAATTTTTTTTGATACTTTGCATGTTTTGGTATTCATTACTTGATTTTGAACGGATTTTATATTATGGTTGATTTGTTTCTTTTTTAGTTTTGGTTGTGGCATTACGGTTTTGGTTGTGATATTACGGTTTTGGTATTATAGATAATTGATTGTCGGTACCGTACCCAAAGTACCCATACCGGTACCCATATCTGTACCATATAATTCAGGTACGGGCATGGGTATCAAGATTTACTGATTTTAGGTACAGGTACTTTCGGGAACATGTACGGGTATTGGTACATGTACGGTTCCGATCTCATCCCTAGCCCCGTGAAATGGTCAGTTGTTAAATCAGCCAAAAGAAGACGATTGGGAGTTTTGGAATTTATGTGTGAAGATTCCAAGTCGAGGCAGCTGCAGGGAGAATAAGGAAGCAAGTGAACACTAGGTCAGTTAAATCAGCCTCGAGTGAACCTGAACGGATAGTCGAATTGTAACAAGAATTAGCAGGCTATAGAAGAGACAATAAGAAAGAGGTTGGAAAGGCTGGGTTTAAATTCCGGGTGTGTGAGGATTGTGGTGAACTTGGGAACAAATCCAAGGATTGCCCCAAGTTTTATGATGATAAGGAGATTCCCGAGGAGGTTAATTATGCTTACGGGAAATCTAAATGTCACACCCCAACCTAAGGCGGAAATGCCGGGGCGTGAGCTGATTGTTCACAGCTCTCAAGGTGCTGTCATGCAATAATTGAAAAGTGACAATATCTATCAAATTTAATTAAATGTTCAAATTCAACCAACAAGTACATAAATTAAAAGTAAAGGCAATAAGATAATTAAAAATTTCAAGTTTAAACTAAGTCTTGATTTATGTATTGATAATGTTTCTTCTAACACAAGTAATTCTAAATCTTCACCAATCATGAATCAATTCAAACGATAATCTGCATATGCGTATAAAATAAAAATATTTTTGTCAACACAAGGTTGAGTGAGTAAAACACCAGTTAATTTAAGATACAATGTAATATAAAAACGCAAAAACTGTTCCTATGAGATAAACAATTAAGCCAATGAGCAAATAATGAGTGCCGGTAAAACCGTTGCCTTGCAAAGTAGGCATTGGCTATTACGATGGTCGTATGATCATACTATTACTGTGATTATGATGGATCTCTCCGAATGAGGACAATTAAGCAAATAAACATATAGTAAGTTAAGCAATAATTTATATGCACACGAGGTTAATAGTTTGCTAATGAGGATAGTAAATAATAGGTGAATATAATACGATACATGTATGTCCCCAATACAGTTGAAAATAAGTAATAAGGGGGAATACGCTATTCACCTTAGCAATTAAGTAAAGGTATGAGAATAATTTATATTATGCGTCACGCTCACCGAGAGTTAACAAGAACGAATCCTAAGCAAGGGTGATAATTAAAGAATACTACGAATTAATAAACGGACTAATAAAGATTAAGAGATTTGTGATATGAACGGGTATTTAAGTTTAAAATATATTTTAACGACTCATTTATAAAGGTTATTAAGAATATATATATATATATATATATATATATATATATATATATATATATATATAATAATTGTAACAAAACTAAATCCTATTAATTATAAGTATTTGTAACAACTCAGATTTTTCGATTATAATATAAACACATATTACCCGACCCGTTTTCGTTTCGGATAATTTAATTAATAAAAAAACCCATTTATCAAGTTAATATTATAATGATTATTATACTTATTTATTTATTTCTTAATATCTTTGAAATATATTCAAAATAACCTTAAACTTATGTTTTAACCAATTATGTATCCACACTCATAGTACAGGGACTAGTATTCAAATAATTTAAAAGATTATAGTAATCTTTCAACCCAAACCCATAACCCATGACCCAAACCCGTTTTCTAACCAACCCGTAACCCGTATATATTTTCTTGCACCCTAATTTTCGTCTACAATCTAAATTGATCTCATAATATCGTTCATACGTATTAAACCGTCATTATCCTTCAAATAATTGGAAAGAAGAATCAGAAATTGATTGTATTTCTAAATTAACAAAACTGTCTTATATCAACTTATTAAAACCATATTTATACATAATAATAATACAATTAAACTTGTGTGTACATCCTCTGTAACCTCGCGAAGCCAACCATAGGAGCAATTGAGTTTCTTTAACTAGTTGATCATGTTTCTGGTCCAGTATGAGCTGTCGCTGCTTCGTCCCGCTAAACCATCAATCCGTAATCAACCAAAGTAATTATTAAATGCTTTCTAATCTTTTATCACCATTTAACAGAAGCCCCAAATCAATATTATCAACCAATGAATAGATTTAACCGATTTTGATTTTAGGGTTCTTGATAATAAGTGGGTTTTATTAGTTCTTGTATATATAAAGATCATTTTCAAGTATTACCAACTGATACACCCAACCCAGTTAGCTGGGTGTGTGCGAATTTCTCGCTGAGCTAGCCACTAGCGGGTTCGAGTCCTGGCCAGCCCCTTTATTTTTGGAATTTGGTTATTAAACCAGATAATCTTTATATTAGTTAATTTAAGTATTTAAACTAACTAAACTATAAATATTTTTACAAAACCGACATATAAACCGATCTTTTTTTTCGAACTTGGTTTACACACCATATATATATATATATATGTATATATTTATATATAAATATCTATACATGATAGATTTATAAAGGTTTTAATTTTTAAAAAGAGTTTTAATCTAAAATATGTATTTAATATATCTTTTTAATTAACGTATTAAAAATACAATGGAAATATTTTATAAAAGATCATATCTAAATATTATTATTTATTATCTATAATACTAACATAAAAGAAATCCTTTTTAATAATAAAATATATATATAAATACATTAAATGTTTTTAGATTGAACTAAACAAATCTCTTTATAAAAACTATAAAGTATTATAAACATTTGGTTAAGTATTTTTATGTATTTTATATAATTAAATCATATTATTTACGATATAACTTTGATAATAAAATTGATAATAAATCTATGCAATATTTACTTTTCGTGAAGAACATATTCGATCATTTAAAATTCCCGAATCTCTATCTAGTTTAGCTTAGTTATTCAATTCATATTTATTTCCACAATTATTGTTAGGATTTCTCGTCGGTAATTCTCGAAGAGTGTGGTTACCATTTTCTTATCTAATAATTATCTCTTGCTTAATTGGTAAGGTGAGTAATCACTCCCCTTCTTTTACTTATTTTTAAACCTTTTTGGGGACGTGAATATTTATAGAATTTATCTATTATCTAGTATTCAACTGCAACTATTAATCCTTGTGTGTATATCATTTTACGCCTAACTTGCTATTTGTTTACTTGCTTTATTTGAATACAAGTCGGAGAGGTCCATCATTATAGTATGATCATACGACCGTCGTAGTAGCCGATGTCCGACGCATGACAATGGTTTCACCGACAACCCATCTTTGGTAACCAATGCCCGACGCATGACACCGGTTTAGCCCTATCTTTATATTTGTGTGATTTGTTTATATACTATGGCTTAATTGTTTATCTCACATGAAAACAATTTGCATTTTTCTTTATTTATTTTATATTATTATTGTAGTGTCTTAAACTGTTGTTTTACTCACTCAACATATGTTATTGACAAACCTTACTATTTTATATCCATATGCAAGTTATTGTTTGAACTAGTTGCAAGATTTGGTGAAGACTTAGTGAAGGATTTAAGTTAGAAGAAATTATCAAGACTAAATCAAGACTAATCAAGACCCATTTAATTTAAATTATGTGTTTGCTTTATTTCTAAATTATGTACTTTATTACTTGGATTTGTTGAATATTTAATTTAAATAATTATATATTGTCACCTTTAATATTTCATGATAGTACCTTGAGGGCTGTGAGCAATCAGCTCAAGCCCCGGTATTTCCGTCTTAGGTTGGTGTGTGACAGTATTATTTTTAATTAATGTTGTAATAAATAATATATATTAATAATGATTTGATATCGATCTATATTTGTGAAATAATAATTTAATTAAATTTGTTAATTATTAATAAATATTGATGTGGGCAAAATTATATATAAACATTATACTTTTTCCTACACTTTTGAGTAGCTTTTGGGGTAGTTTTTGTTAAATTATATTCGGTTCTCGTTCAGATTTAAAGTTTTAAAGACTTCAAGATACAACGAGCTAAACTATAGTATTTTTATAGAAGTGATGATGGTGAATACTGTTGAGCTAAGAGTTTACTCTAGATTTATATTATCATATACATTAGTAATATTCAATCAAATTAATCATAATAAGTTATGCATGTTAAATGGCTTCGTTGGTTTAGAGTTGTTTGGTATTTACTTAACTTCTAATTTTTCAGAGGGTGATTAACGTGCTGGGCTTAATATATATTGGATGGCTATGTTGTATTAAAATGAACAAGAAACAATATGATGGATGCACGTGGTTGCGTATTTAATTTAATGCATTTGAGCTTCAAAAATAATTGGACTGGAATTAAATTAAGATTTGGGTCATCCAAACTAAACCCATGTGAAGATGTAAACGCAACAGTTTTAAGGAATAAATTTGGAAGAGGTCAGGAACGAAAAAAAGCCCCTACTGCCGCAAGAAGGTTGGACGGCAACGATAGAATAGAAGGGTTGGAGTTCGACAAGCAAGTTTAAGGCATCTAGAAGGACAATTATTTAGAGTTCAAGGGTTACAGATTTGTTAATTTATTCGGTTTGAACTAATTTATTTTCCTTTCTTTCAACTAATTGTGATGAACTCAAGTATTTTTGTCTTTGTTTTTATGACTATGATTGGATAAACTTATTTGAATCGCCTGGGTTTTGGGTTAAATAATGATTAATTAATGAGCATGTGTCAATTATCTAGTTGTAAAGTTTGAATTTTATTTTTTTATTGTGTGACATAATACTATGTTTGATATTATCTTTGTCAAATTAAATCCCGTGTGATCTTGTCTTGAATGAATTAGTTTCGTGTTATTTTAGGGTTGAATGTTTTACCGGTTACTGTAAGGCCCCGTTACCGGTAGCCCTACTTTGGTGTTGGATTTACTCATAAACACAGTTCTAAATCAGAGTTAATTAAAAACATTCGCGGAATATTAAAACTTTAACCATAATATGTTACATATCCTTCAAATCTTGTCTTATAAAGCATTCATAGTCATTTAAATAAAAAATAGTCTTTAAAACATCACAAAATTTCTTCGAGATGCCAGTATCTTCGATTCCATGCCATGTGTCTTCAATCACGCGAGCTGCCTCAACCTATTTGCCTGCGTGCATACTAAAAGTCAGCGACGCTGAGTGAGTTCTAGTTAATCACATAACTTACTCTACATACACATATACGTGCCCTAAGGTACGCATTACGTACTTACCCTGTCCATCACTCTTTCATATATATATATATATATATATATATATATATTCATAACTAACCTTATGTTATAAAGAGCATTCGCCCTACATACCTCGGATATTATTAGGGTCCGGTACCCTCCATCCTCGGATATTATTAGGGTCCGGTACCCTCCATCCTCGGATATAATTAGGGTCCGGTACCCTCCATCCTCGGATATTATTAGGGTCCGGTATCCTCCATCCTCGGATATTATTAGGGTCCGGTACCCTTTCTTCCATGCCTCTATAACCTACTTTCTATATACATAATCGTAAAATTTCGTACGTACATGCATCATTAAATCTTCATCTTACAACATACATATAACATCAAACAATTACCTGGCAGTACATGCAATTATGAAGATCGTTCATGTACCGACAAGAAATCATTCATACATTTCAAATAATACATATATGGCATACACTTATCACTTAGGATAAGTGTATTAACTAATCACATCGAGTATGCACACAGCCCCGAAAACATAACAAGGAATGGGGCTAGAAACTCACCTGAACGCGGTTACGTTCACCGTTTATGGTTATTCCTTTCTTGAGCTGTGCACGACTAACTTTAAATAATTACATGCATCAATTAACTATCACTACTCATCTCACGTTTCTAAGCTGGTTTTACTTCATAGAATCATTACCCGGTTAGTTAATCTTTACTCGTTACCCTTTATTGGTATCTTTCAATAATTAACTAAAGTTCAAGGGCTACTATGTAATTATCTTATTCTTTCCAAGTTCAGGGATTGTTCTGTCATTTCATTAAACTTCAGTTCGTTACATTGCTCTTAATGAATTGGCTTATCTTAGCGAACTAGTCCATGTAGCGAATTGAACCCTTTAACGAACTGGTTATTAAGCGAACTGGATCTTATAACGAATCAGTCCATGTAACGAATTGGACCTTCTAATTCGTTATCTCCTTTAGCGAACTGACTTTCACGAATCAGAAGCTAGTTTGTTATCTCATGCTTAGCGAATCACCTCTAGTTCGTTATTCTTTCCTCAGCGAATCAACTTAACGAATTTCCCCTAGTTCGTTAACTCTTCGTTAACGAATTAGGGTTAGGGTTTGTCAGAGAATGTCAGGAACATTCCCTGACATCCTTAAACACATGCGCCGCCTTTCTGGCGCCGCTGTGCCGGAAAACTGGGCGGTGTCCGGAAAAACGCGGTTTACCCCATTTTACACCGTTTTTCATCGTTTTTCGTCCCGTTCGATCCAGATCTGAGCTAAGGTGATCCCTAAGCTCATCTTAGGTTCGGTTTATACCCGATTCCGTCCGGATCTCGTGACTTAAACGATTTAACGGTGTCGGCTCGTTGTTTCGCGATTATATCTAACGGGTTTAAGTTAATAAAACATCATACTAGTATTACCTCGGGTCAGTGCTCGGTTTCCTTCTTGGTTTCGGCTAGAGAAAAAGAGTGAACTAGAGAGAAGGCTTAAGTGTGTGTTTTGGTGGTGTATGGAATATGTGTGAATGAGGGATTTAGTGGTGATTATGGTTTATATATTTAGGGATCATGGGCTTAAGCCCATGGTCTTTTCCTTCTTTCTTTCACAACCCAAGTCCATGACCCATATCCATTTACCCAACACTTGCCCAACTCATGTTCTATTTATCTAAACCGATAACGACCCACTATAAAATAGACGAAATTTATTTTTCGCGGTGTAAAATGGGGTAAACCCACTATAACCAAAAGTAGGATGTTACAAGTCTTCCCTCCTTAAAGAGGTTTCGTCCCCGAAACCTAACTATTACATAAACAAATTCGGGTAAAACTTGCGCATCTCATCCTCAGTTTCCCAAGTAGCATCTTTCACTAAAGGTATAACCTTGTGAAGAAGTTGCTTTCACTAAAGGAATCCTCTCGATATTTTCATATCACTTTCACTAAAGGTATAACCTTGTGAAGAAGTTGCTTCTCCTTGCGGTCAACTATCTCGATTGGTTGTTCAATATAGTTCAACTGCTCATCAACCTCAATGTCCATTAATGACACATGAGACGTGCCATCAGCTAGGCATTTCCTTAGGTGAGAAACATGGAAGGTTGAATGAATTCCTTCTAACTCTTCTGGCAATTCCAGCTTATAAGCCACTTCACTTACACGATCTATAATCTTAAATGGTCCAATGTACCTTGGACTCAACTTTCCTCTCTTCCTGAAACGAAGGATTCCTTTCCAAGGCGAGACCTTGAGCATCACATTGTCACCGACGTTAAACTCAATCGGTCGTCGCCGCTTATCAGCATACGACTTCTGTCTGTCTTGAGTAGCTTTCATTCTTGCCTTGATCTGGTTGAACTTCAAAGAGGTTTCTTGCACAACTTCTAGTATTCCCATTTCTTTCTGGCCAATCTCTCCCCAACACACCGGGGTCCTACATCTTCTACCGTAGATCATCTCAAACGGTGGCATACCAATACTTGAATGGTAGCTTTTGTTATAGGAGAACTCTGCTAGATGCAGATGATCATCCCAAATTCCTCCAAAGTCCAAAACACAAGCACGTAGCATATCCTCAAGGGTTGGGATCGTCCTTTCAGACTGTCCATCTGTTTGAGGATGATACGCCGTACTGATGTTCAATATCGTTCCCATAGCTTCATGGAACTTCTTCTAAAACCTCGAAGTGAATCGAGTATCTCTATCAGACACGATCGATAACGGCATTCCATGCTTGGCCACAACCTCTTTTATGAACAAATTTGCTAACGTTTCTGACGAGATGGCCTCTCGTATGGGCAGAAAGTGAGCACTTTTGGTCAAACGGTCCACTATCACCCAGATGGTATCATGATGCTTAGCTGTACGAGGTAGCTTAGTTATGAAATCCATGGTGATGTGTTCCCATTTCCATTCTGGTATCTCTAGAGGCTGCATCTTTCCATAAGGTTTCTGATGTTCGGCTTTGACTTGTAAACAAGTTAAGCACTTACTGACATAACCTACTACATCATTCTCATGCCTGGCCACCAGTAATCTCTTTTCAAATCTTGGTACATCTTCGTAGCTCCTGGATGAATCGAATATCTTGACTTATGAGCTTCATCTAAGATTCGACCTCTGAGATCTCCATGGCGTGGAATCCACATATGGTCAAACCTAGTCTTAACACCATGAGTGTTTTCCATCAACTCGTCCTTCTGACCGAAAATCCTTTCTTTCTTCACTAGCCCTTCATCTACCAGCACCTCTGACTGCACTTTGATGATTTCTTTCAAAAGACTTGAATTCATAATCAACTGGTATGACTTCACTGTTGCAAGGACTTCCTCATTCTTACGGCTTAGCGCGTCGGCGACCACATTAGCTTTACCAGGGTAGTACTTAATCTCACAGTCGTAATCCTTAATCAAATCCAACCATCTCCTCTGTCTCATGTTCAATTCCTTCTGCTCGAAGAAGTACTTTAAACTCTTATGATCTGTGTAAATGGTACACTTAGTACCATACAGATAATGTCTCCATATCTTGAGAGCATGCACTACTGCTGCTAGCTCTAAATCATGCGTCGGATAAGTACTCTCATGGACTTTCAACTATCTAGACGCGTAAGCTATCACCTTTTCACGTTGCATCAACACGCAACCTAACCCACGATGCGAAGCATCAGTACAAAAAACCAAGTCCTCGTCACCATCGGGTAAAGTAAAGATTGAAGCTTGCGTGAGTCTCTTCTTGTAACGATTCCGGCAGAATCAGGTATACCCTAACCGGTATATACTATTTATGTGTTATTTAATAATGAATATATGAATTATAATGTGTTTTATACGAGTATGTATGATTCACAGTATGGATTATACTCGATTATACAGTTAATCGTATTGGAAATACGATTAACCGATTAACGGTTATTGAAGCCCGAACGAATCGGGGATACATTATAGAAGAGATATATAATATTTAGTGATGTTTGCGAAGTGTTAAAGCTTCGGGATAAGTGAATAAAGCACAGAAAAGAATTTTCGATTTAATGGTACGTCGGTACGTTAAACGAAACCTTTAATACCAAACCGAGCAAGAGACGATCGATCAAGCCGAAAAAGATGCGCAATTATTAATAATATGATGTTTTAAGTTAATAAATGTCATGGTTTAAGTTTTTAAAGTTTTTAAATTGGTTTTATATAAATTTCATTTTTAAGCCGAATTAAACGTTTAACCGAAAAACGAACTGAACCAGATTATCCAAAACGTTATCCAGATTCCTGAAATCCAAATGAATGGCCAAGAATGGAGAGGTGGGTCCCACCCCACCCTCTCCTTGACTCCGATCGGATAAAGGGGATACAACCCCTTTCCTTATTATTTTTTTTACCAACACAACTCAACAATCTTCATTTCCTCTCAACCTCTTGAGCTAAAACCGAGAATTTTTAGCAAGAAAACAAGGTAATGAGCGGGTTATATACGTTTCCATCTTCGTTTCTTGAGTTTGTTTGTAAGAAAATGAGGTTTCAAAGATGAAAACCGATTCTTGCATGACCAAGTGATGTATACGGTTTATACAAGGGATCTTGGTCCAAGAAAGGAGTTAAACGAACCAAAAACGAATTTTTACGGTTTAAATCTTTGTTTTTATATCATAACGGAAACCATGAAAGAAATGGCTTGATTGTGGGTGTAACTTGCTTGGTGTGGTGTTATTGTGCTTGTAGGTGTTGTATCTAGTTGATAGCAAAGGCTAGAAATCGAAATCCTTGCGATTTGAAGCTAGAAACACAAGGTAGTTCGGTTTTTGTATAATGTTTGAGATTTGGACAGATTGTGATGTGTTTAGAGTTAGGTCATGAAATTTTACAGAGGTGTTAGATATATGAAAATATGAGTTCTGTGAATGTTTGGTAATTTTTGGACAAAGGATGAATATTTGGTGAATTTAATGCTCGGTTTTGGCCAAAAATGGTGAAACATAGTTAAATATCATGAACAATTCTGGAAAATTGCAGATAATCTTTTTATAACATGTAAAATTCCCACATAAAATTTTAGGTTCGTTGGAGAAGTCTAAGTAGGCTTTTCGGTGAAACGAGTTCTCGGGTTTTCTAGCTCGGTTTTAGTGAAAATGGCATGTAAAAGAAGATTTTGGTTCTGGAAATATTACAGGGGACTATGTGGATGGCAGGGGTCATCCAGGAAAAATTTGGGATTTTTCTAAGATCGTTTGGTATTTACGACATATTTAGTGTTTTAATGGTGTTTAAAAATAGATAAATAAATTTTAAATATAAAAATTAATCCTGGAAATATTTTTTATAAAATTCCCCGCTGTCAAAAAGTGATTTGTGCAAAATTTCAAGATCCGGGATTAAACGGATAATTATTGGTGCAAAAACAAACTTTTAAAGCTTAAAACGCGTAAACCGGTAAAGTTCGCATAAGCGAGCTGACTGGTGTATAAAAACCCTAAAAATGAACTATTTTCATATAATTGAGTTAAACAAGAAAAAATAAATCATCCGAAAATAATTCGGATGATTTGGGTACCTTTTACCCGATTTAACAGTTTCCGGTACACTAATGACGGAAACGGGTCCTGCGGCCAAACGGGGCGTCTAAACCGAGCTCTAAATTCACAACTATAATTAAATTATCAGTCAACAACTATTTTCGGGTCGTGTGTGACCAAACTCATTTTTGAAACGTAAAAACGGATAACCGTGCTAGGCACGCAAAACAGGAAAAAACGACTAATAGTAATTTTGACTAGTGAACTCTAAACGATATCACAATCTGAGTCCGGAGAAGTGTTTCTGGGTTAACATTGCCCCCGGAACGGTTACAGTACTGGGTTAACAGTGTCCCCAGATGTACCGGTTAACACGGTTAAAGTTATATTAATAGTGATTGTATAGTAACGAACTTAGGGATCGTATTACAGATCCGGAATAATAGCTGGTGTACTGTGATACCTACTTGTTGCGATAAGGTGAGTTTCACGAGCCCATTTTTCTGAATTGTTTTTAAATATTTTCCCGAGACGGAAAGCATGTTGTTACTAAAATGTTTAAGTACATACTGAACGCATGGATTTGCGTGTATTTATATATGTTTTATTGTACGGGAATCGTACGGAAATGTACTAAGATGGTAATTGTCTGAGTTGCTAACATTGTAAGGCCCCGCAACACGAGTGATTAACTGAAAGCCGGTAGAGTGTGAATAGTACTATTGGTCTGACAAACCCAACTGGTCCGGCATGGATTTGCTGATGTTTCCCAGCCAGTTGCACATGTCTATTTTGTTGTTATATATATTTTGCTATGTAATGTTAGACATAGCGGTTTGGGGCAGGTCCGTGGGCGGGGGATATGCCACGGGGGTTGTGTGTGATAGTCAGAGGTTTCACTTGTGGGCTCAGCATAATTACATCGCTAATATATGATTATTATAATGATTTGTCACTGTTGTTTAAATTAGTGAAACTCACCAACTATTCGTAGTTGACCCGTTTTCTTTACATGCTTTCTAGGTACTCCCAAACTGGAATAAGTGCTACATGCTTGATGATGCGTGCTTTTTGTGGAAGCTTAGTGATCATTTTGTATTAAATATGTTAATGTACTGTTGGTAAAACTTATGTGTAACGCCTAGACGGTAACTAAACTCGGAACAATGTAATATGATGTGAATTAATGTAGTGGTGTTTTCTTTATAAGCAATGCTGTTGATATCAGACGTGTCTGTTGCATCCCGTTTACGTTTCCGCTGCGGTTACGGGGTGTTACAGAACTTGGTATCAGAGCCATTGGTTAAAAAGAATTAGGATGTCTTTAAAAGATACCTAAAATATAACCAGTAGCTCAAGTATTATAAGATCTGAATATCAACTAATAATTTATAGTGACGAGAGCTGGATGAACTTGGATGGACAAGTGAGTTATTATGGTCCGGAACATAATAACAGACTTGTCCGCTTGAGGGAATTCGGGGGAAGTCACGGGGAACATTAATAGGTAAAATTGGCAACATATGTGTAAGTATATGATAATATTTTTATGTGACAAAGTTGTATAAGTATGTGTATATTAATCATGATTTACATTATGAAAGGAACTATATGTTTGCTAACTTGTGTACAAGGAAGGATGTCGAGATCACGAAGTTTGTCCATGGAAGAGGACCCCGGAGGAGGCCCGTTTCGGGAACTCTAGGAGCTTACGCTTAGCATCCAGCACTGAGCCTAGTGAGATTAGCCGTAGGAGTGCTAGCTTGTCCTCCCCTGCTAGGGTTGCCAGATCCCCCACCCCACCCCACCCGCACCACAGGTCACCCCTACCCCTCCCAGACCTGGTCCCCGCCTCACAGCGTGGATCAGTGTTCCTTATGTCCCACCTACCTCTACCCCACCCAGACCCACTTACCATAGGGGCGAGTCCTCCCGCCCCCAGCCTGAGCCTGTGCCTCCACCCGTGTGGGGTACCCCCAGGCTGGAGAGGGATGAGCGTCCTTCCTCCGAGGCTGCATGGCTCCGAGTGCTCCACGAGCAGGTGGTTGAGCACACCATCGCCTTGACGGTGGGCATCCAGAGGAGGAATCACTTGGCGGACTGCGTACTGGACAGCCAGTACGCGATTGGCCAGCTGAGGAGGGAGGGCACATACTCCCAGTGGATGATTGACCGGATGGAGGCGCGGATTCGGGGATTGAGGGCGGTGTTGGTGGTGATGGTGGCAGTGTTGGTGTGGTTGGTATACCACCATGTTTAGTCATGTTAGGGTGGTAGTAGTCAGGGTCCGCTTTTTGATACTCTGTGTAAGCAGTTAGTGGCGATGCTAACATAGAGTGAATCTTGGGTAGTTATAGTACAGCCACTAGCCCATAGAGGGTCTCTTTTTTGGGAATATCATTGTAGATACTTTTGGTGTATCATTCAAGCATTGACCCATAGCGGGTTATGTCGAAATGATTCCGATGTAGGACCGATGTATGAAAACTTGATCTATGGGCTGATGTTTATGAAATGTGTACTGATGCTTATGTAATATGTACTAATGTTTATTAATGAATGGAATATGTGTTGTGTATTGAGATTGGAAATTGTATTAATTATATGTATTTTCTTAATGTTGTGTAGAATGGCACCAAAACGGTCAGCTCAAATGTCAGAAGTGGATGTGAGTCGTCTGATTGCTCGGCAGTTAGAGGCGGCGATACCGGATATAGTATCGCGCATCGCCGCCAGTATTAACAATACGACCAATCCAGGCCCTGCGAGCAATCAAACGACCACCAATAATGATGGGGAACAAAATGTTAATCCTCCACCGAACGATAACCCGATTCCGAGTAATGACGCACCGCCTAGGATGGTCGTTACAGACAGTAATGGCCCTATACCTAGTGTTGAAACGAACCGCACTGAACCGACTCCTGCAACAAAGGGATGTTCAATTAAAGATTTCATGTTGTGCAAGCCCCTAGAATTTAGCGGGTCTGAGGGACCAAATGGGTTGGTTAAGTGGATTGAGAAAATAGAGTCTGTTGTGAACATCAGCAACTGCCCTGAGGATTACGTTGTTAAGTATGCTACCTGCACGTTCACGGATCATGCCTTGACATGGTGGAACACAATAGTGCAAACTCGCGGTCAGGCAGCGACAAACCGCATGACCTGGGCAGAGCTCAAGGCCCTTGTGCTGGAGCATTTCTGCCCGAAAAACGAACTGCAGAAATTAGAAAACGAATTGTGGAACCTGGAGATGCATGGGGCAGACCACTTAGGTTATACGAACCGATTCAATGAGTTGTCGCGATTGGTGCCATGGTTGGTCACCCCAGAGTCAAAGAGGGTTGAGCGTTACATATGGGGACTAACTCCAGTAGTAAGGAGTATAGTCAACGCTGGGGGACACAAGACGTTTGAGGGTGCGGTGACGCAAGCTGGTATCGTCACATACGATTTCGTGAGGAGTGGGTCACTGAAGGTGGCAGGAGAGTCCGCTGGGGGAAAGCGAGGTACGTATGACAATAGGATCCAGGAGAAGCAACAAAATAAATGTGCTCGGCCCGCTGCCCAGAACTACGCCATGACTAGTTCAGGCGGAAGGCAGGAACCGCAGACAAGGACGTTTCCTAGGTGTGGGAAATGCGGTTACCAGCATGGTGGCAAGTGAATGGGGGTAGTGTGCCACCGGTGTGGCAGGAATGGGCACTACGCACCGAGTTGTAGGACTAACCTGAACAATCTGAACCGACAACCGCAACCTATCCGTGCGCAGCCATTTAGGACCCAACCAGCCCGACAACAAAACCCACAAGGAAACCAAGTGATGACCACCAGCCGTGCTTGCTTTGAATGCGGCAGCACAGACCACTTCAAGAGAAACAGCCCGAAGCTGAACCAAGGAGGAAATGGGAGGCAAACCATGGGTCAGGCATCGTCGTCCAATCCGGCGAGAGGCCGAGCGTTTGTGATGGGGGCGAACGAAGCACGCCAGGACCCCAGCGTAGTGACAGGTACATTCCTCGTCTCTGATCATTACGCTTCTGTATTATTTGATACGGGCGCCGATAGAAGTTTTGTCTCCGTTAAATTCCTATCGATAGCAAACCTTCCGATTAGTGAAACCATAGAACCTTATACCGTAGAAGTCGCTAACGGTAAAACCATGATAGTTAATCAGATAGTTCGGAATTGCCCTTTTATTCTGAACAATCAATCCTTCCTGATTGACTTATTACCGGTAGAACTAGGTAGTTTTGACGTAATAGTGGAAATGGATTGGTTAGCACGTAACAAAGTGGAAATAAACTGCGAAAAGAAAATCGCCAAGATCCGGGTGTCGGATGACGAAGAGGTGTTAGTGCAAGGAGAGAAGTCGGGCACAATGATACCATTTATATCCCACCTCAAGGTGTTAAAATATATACGCCAGGGATGCGTGGCGTATCTAGCTAGCTTGACGGCCACAGATTCTGATGAGAAACGGGTGGATGATATCCCGGTGGTACGCGAGTTTCCACAAGTTTTCCCAGAAGAACTTCCTGGATTACCGCCAACCCGACAGGTCGAATTCAGAATCGATTTATTACCTCAAGCTGGCCCTGTTGCTAAAGCACCCTACCGACTTGCACCGTCTGAGATGCAAGAATTATCCAATCAATTGCAAGAATTGTTGGATAAAGGATTCATACGTCCTAGTCATTCCCCGTGGGGTGCTCCTATATTATTCGTGAAAAAGAAGGACAGGAGCCTTAGAATGTGCATTGATTACAGGGAGTTGAACAAGTTAACAATCAAAAATAGGTACCCTCTTCCCCGAATTGATGACCTGTTTGACCAGCTGCAAGGTGCGAGCTATTTCTCAAAATCGATCTTAGATCGGGATACCATCAGGTTAGAATTCAGGAAGAAGATATCCCAAAAACCGCATTCCGGACTCGCTACGGCCATTACGAGTTCTTAGTTATGCCTTTCGGGCTAACAAATCCGCCGGCAGTGTTCATGGACCTCATGAATCGAGTCTGTAAACCCTACCTCGACAAATTCGTCATCGTGTTTATTGACGATATTTTGATTTACTCGAAAAGTAAAGAAGAGCACGAGCAACACTTAAGAATAATTTTAGAGCTTCTGAATCAGGAGAAGTTGTATGCAAAATTCTCCAAGTGTAACTTCTGGTTACAAGAAGTGCAATTCCTCGGTCACGTTGTAAACCATCAAGGAATACACGTTGATCCGAGTAAGATTGAAGCAATTAAGAATTGGCAAGCGCCTAAGACGCCGAAGGAAATCCGCCAATTCTTAGGCT